>NC_056601.1:25781474-25915750 GCF_018340385.1 Cyprinus carpio
CCCTCCCCCTATAACTGTTCTGTCTCGCGGAGGAGCTCATTTGTGTGCATCTGTGTGAAACACATAGACAGTAAGGTGAAACACGCATAGGAAAAAAGAACGACAGAAAGAACGGCTCCCCTCCAGCCGCGACTCGGCTCCCATCGTTCATTTATGAGCCATTCCAAACATCAGGTTGCGTTCGCTACACTTCACAACTCTTCACCAAACAATAATTAACAATACCACACACATCAAGCAGTTTATAACAAATTACAAATAATCAACCAGATAAGGTGTGGGTCATATGAGCTAAAGTGAGGGATGTTTTTTTCTTTTCTTTTTTTTTTATTAGTAGTGTGCCATTGTTTTTCTCAAAAAAGGCAAAATGGGCAACCGTGAGGTAGGCCTGTTCTGAATTTTAAAGTCCATATTGGGTGTTGAATTGCGCCCAGTGAGTTACCAAACTTTTGTCTGCCTGGGGGGGGCGACCTCTTTTTGTAGCTGCTAATATCTGTTCACGGCCACCAACCCTTTTTTTTTTTTGGAACGTCTCTATTGGCTCACTAAGGCTTACATTTCTATATAAAAAACAAAAAAAAAAAAAAAAAAAATAAAACTAATTTTTTTTAAACAGTTTTTTTTTTTTTTTTTCAAACGTGGTCAGTTTAAATTATCTACTCTGAATGTTTTAACATATAGCGTGGACTATAACCGCACCTTGGATCAAAGCGGACTTTTCAAACATCATAAAAATATATAAAAGACTTTAGCCAATGCTAATTTCGGTTATTGTTTCTACCTGAACAAAGGAACGCTCAGTTAACTGATTATTAACAGTCAAGGATTATTTTAAATTAGAATTGAAATTTACATTCGAAAAAGACAAGTGTCATTTTGAACCTTTTAAAAATAACAACATTTGTTTCCCAGTGATCAATTCACATGCACAAAAAGTAGCCACCAACAGCACATGAGGATTCCACATGGTAGCAATCAACATCTACGCACCTACCGCACTTCTGCGAGCCGAGGAAAACATAACAGCTAGGCTAGATAGCCTATATATAAGGCGCAAAAACTGTGCAACAACTATCCTAGTATGGCAGCTTTCAATACTGTGCACAATTAGCCGAGTATCGCAGTGTTTCAGGTTGCATTTTTGGTGACTGCGCAAATAGGAAACCAGACAGCAGAAAGCGGGCAATCGTATTTTTCTTTATGGCTATTTTACAAAGCAGCAGATTTGTTTTTATGTGAAGAATGTGTTTTTTTTATTGTTTGGTACTGTATTAACAAATAAAGGCAAACCTTTATCACATGCCCATTATCTTTAATGACTAAAAGGAGTAGTTGCAATCCACTGTTAGAAGGAAAAAATTCAAGGTGATTTGCGCTGGCTGGGCACCGCTGGGTGCACACAGTTAAGCATTGCTACCTTGACAATGCAGCCAGTTCATTATCATAAAAAAAAATACAGTCAGTCAAACATGAAAAAAAAAATCTGTGCCGTTGTTATCACTGTACCGCCGTGATGTTACGTAAAACATTTTGTTTTATGTGGATATTGGATCGCAAGTGAAGTAGGCTACAAAATAAATAATAATTAGGCATTCAAATACTGCCGAATATGGAAACATTTGATTTTGTGTGGAAACCACACGAGACCGTGCTTCAGCGACTGTCAAGAGCGGCTGGATGGTGTTTAGTGTCCCGCAGCAACTGTATGGTGTGTGCTGTCAGCGCATCTGACCTGTTCTGCGTTCAAATACACGCAATAAGCTCAAGCTTGCTGCAAAGCACCGGCAAAAGTAATTACCATAAATGTTACGGGGGAAATAGTAAGGAGATATTTTAATTATTTACTAATAAACTAGTGTTTTCTGAGTCTGTGTCGCAAGGATGAAGTTGCTGATCCTGACTCGCCATCTCCTCAGATGAGCATTAGAGAAGTGCATCTTTACGGATTATGATTATAATGAAAGTTTTTGTTTTCAATTTGTTTTAATTCTTAAGTAGTCATTTAAACGCTTTTCTATAGATATATTAGCATGTCTATAGATATATTTTATCATTTAGCGGTGTCGGGTTTTTTGGTAGCCCTACTCCTGTTAAAGACGACATGACAGAAAGCGCAACGTTTTGTTGATATTGTGAGTTTGCAGTTACGAATGATGTATTACTCTTATGAGCAAAAATGGATATAGCGCACATTTATCTGGGTCTAACATTTAAGCATTGTTATATGCTTGAACTGTTTTATATCTGTAGCGTGAACCAGACAAATTAAAGATTCGTCGGTCGGGAGCCTGGTTGAAACATGAGCCGGAATTCCACCAGAAAGGCCAGGAGGTTGTAAATCAACTCCCAGCCCCACAGTCTGATAACGACCAACTCTTTCACAGAACAGCTTTCAGCATTAAACACCATCTAGGAAACAATTATTGACAATTTCAATTCGAAGAAGAGAAGAGATTGTCCTAATTTGGGGCAAAGTAATCGAGAGATGGACAGTCTGACACTCACATGTAAAGCCACTAGGGCTCGCAACTAACGATTATTTTGATAATCGATTAATCGGTCGGTTATTTTTACGATAATCGATGAATACGGTTTTATGTACTTATATTTTAGTTTTGCCCATTTTTCCCCCAAGTAAATTATTAAAAAGAGGGTCTTTATTCATTCAACCTAGACTTTTTAGAGATTTTTAACCTTTCGCATTGTCATATCCTCATGCAAAAACATACCTGGAGTTTGGTTTTTATTATGGTTAGTTATCCTTTGTCGAACTCTTCTGCAATCAAAAACACTGCCCCATACATACTCTACGCAAATTTCAACAAGGAGATTCAAATATGTTTTTCACCATGGCAGTCGTTAGGGACTCCGTATAGTAGTTTAACAATCCCGAAACAAAGCTTATTAAGGAATCTTCAGAACATTATTTTCACGAAGAATAAGAATAAACAGAATAAAATTGCAGTAAATTTGCATTTTAGTAATTTTTTTCCTGTAAACACACAGCTTAGTACCTGGGAACACAGCTTTATAGCTTCTGCTGTGAAATGTAAAACAATCCTTAGAATAAAGTGCCAATGGCATGAAACCTGAATGTAACTCACAATTTAAAATAAAATTTAAAGTAAATCCCATCAGAAGGTTGTCCAGAAAAAAATTTGGACACACAAAAAAAAACTGCTGTGTGAAAAAGAGCAGTGAATACTTAGAAAAAAGTGCATTTCAAATACATTTAAAAAATTAACCTCTCTCATTTAGTCATAATTAGGCTGCAAGACTGAATTATGAACTTGGGAAACGACAAAGCTTTAAATGTTAATTGTTAAAAAGCATGTTATCAGCTTTTATACGACTAAACATTTGCAAACAACATTGTACTGCAGGAATCTCCACAGAAAATAAGTCTTTTCGCACACATTTAAATATGTAGTGGTCCTTATAAACCTGTGCAAAATTCAAAAAATGTATAAAGCGATAAAAATGTTAACCAAAACAGCTTATGCGTGAACTGACAGGAATTCGACTACCTGTGGGAAATGAGAGGCAGAAACACTATTCACTCAGTATTTGAGAGAAAAACTTTGCATTGCAGTGCACAAAAAGGTCAACATGTCCAAATGTTCAGGGCTTAACAGTCAGCTTGCCTCTCTTTTTAGAGGAATGTTTACTGCCGCAGTTTACAGGTTACTCTTCTTTTTTTGAAGGATCAAAGTAAAGTGCTCCCACACTTTGGATGACTTCGGTCCGATTAGTTTTATCTTCTTCCGCTTTTTTATTTTTCCTTTCTCGAGCTTTACTCCACGCCAGCCTGCCTCACCCATCACGCTGAATGCTGCAGAGACGCTTGTGTGCGGGAAGCACGTGACATAAAACGAGGGCCAGCTATTGGCTAGTCGCTACTTCTCCCTGCTGTACTGGCTGAGTAAAAAAAAAAAAACCTCGGTGGCTCATTACTGCCACACTTTGGTCACCGCAGATTTAAAATATGCACGAAATGAGCCGCTTACGGCAAATAATAATTATTTAGCAACGAATCGATTACTAAATTAGTTGACAACTATTTTAATAATCGATTTTAATCGATTAAATCGATTAGTTGTTTCAGCTCTAAAAGCCATGACAGAGAAAACAAGATCGTTGGATTGACTTCCCCCCACCTAGCAAAACCAGACTGAAATTCCTAAGGAGACCTGTTAACCCCTCTGGTCTCCACAGGACATATCCTTACTCCCCAGAATGGCACAAGAATGCCTTCCAATGCATATATGCACCAAAATGAACTCAAAAAGGACTTCTAAATGGATATCAGTCCATTGCTCAACTCCATATCATACATGAAGCCACACATTTGATTTTAATGTTTCTAATAAACTTATTGTGTATGTCTTTTTAAATAACTCTTGAATAGCTTAAGGGATCATATTCATGTTTAGTATGTGTGTGTTCGAATATTCTTGCTTGAAACGTTTCTGACCATCAGTGATTTTGCAAATGTATCATATTCGTGTTATAGGAAGCATGTCCAAATTATACCCTGCAACGAGCGACGGGGAAAATTCGGACCACGAGCTTGATAAGATAACATATGATTTATGAATGGGTGGGACAAACATCGGAACACCCTGGAGAAAAGACAATATCTAATTGGTCAAGACAACATTTGAGGTGCGGCCAAAAGGCCAGTTTAAATACTCAGGACACCATCAAATTATGCTTTTAGCTTTGCTTGTAGTTTAAGCTTTTAGTCATGCTTTTAGCTTTGAGCTTTCGTTTAGCTTTTGCTATCAGTCATGCCGGCTTTTAGCTTTTGCTTTTAGCTTTTAGTCATGCTTTGTCATCACTTTTAGCGTTCTTCGAGCGCCGTTCCAGCGTGTTTCGGCCTGCACGCCTGCTGCTACTTAGCCACGATGAGAAGTAAACACCACCTAGTCTCGTCAAACTTTACTTCTTTTCTTTTAGCCATTTGAGAGTTTCGGTGTCTGAGTTAAGTTTTGTAACGCCGTGTCTCCGAGTCTGACCTCGCGTGCCCGTCTGAAACTACAACCAGCCCACAATCTCTGCATCGTCAGCCAAACGCCCAACCACGGGCTTCCCAAGACGTCACTTCAACGACTACTGAACTTCCAGCCAATCAGCAACTTCGGGAAACCCCCTTCTTCAGCGACAACAAAGGGAACCCCGTTAAACAGGCAACGCAAGTAACCTCCAGACTCACAACTGTACTGGTGTTATCTAATATAATTTTAACCTCATTGAGGAACTCAGTGCGAGGGTTAATTAAGTGATTAAATGGTTGTTCATGTCTATGCAATTTCACGTATTGCTGTAAAACTTGGGATTTCACATTTTCATTCTCTTAAACTCACTCTTTCCTAACGTTCTATCCTCCTGCAACTTGTGTGAATGTGTGAGTGCGTGTGCTTATGTGTTAGATTAGTTTATATGTCTTAGATTTATCTAATAAAGCCTTATTTATATTGAAAAGAGAAGTATCTTGTGGTTTTGTGCTCACAAGTTAATGTCTTAAACTGCCGATCTTGTTACTGTGCTAATTAATAGTGTTTTCACTATACTTTGGATATTAATATCCAGCGCAGATTTGATGTTATACGGCTTGTTCAGTGAATCGCTGGCCGTTTCAGTGATCAGCCGTGAAACAGCGATTCTGTTCAAATTCCCTTTAAAATCTTAAATGATTCCCTTTGAGCTAAATTGACCTGTTTCCCTTACATATCTATAGATTTAATTTTAGGCAAGTCGCGATTATTTGAGAAGGCTAAATTGATCAAACACAGGCTCACTGTCTGCCGCTGACCGCTTAGTAGTTACTTAAAAATAAAAATAAACCTTATATTTAACAAACAAATTTCTTCCTAACGTTTTTCTAAATTAACTTAAAAAAAAAAATGAAACGAAACAATCACTTTGCTATTACATACAAAACTGAACTATTTTAATAGCTGAGACAGTAGTATAAGCTGTTTAGGGAGTGTTTAGCTGTTCAAATTAGGGATGGGTCAAGATTTTCGAATATTCAATTAGTCGATTTAATTACAGAATATTAGGCTGTGCGATTATTTTCTCAGGATGTGAACCGTGCCCGAGCGCGTCTGATCCTCAAAGCCCGGTTCGGTTGACTAATGTGATCGCTCGTGCTGCGCTCGGACGCGGTTGGTTGGAAGAGGTGGGCCAGAGCGCGGTTCAGTTTCAGCGCTAACCGCTCTGGAGCAGGGAACTACTGATACGCGCAGCATGATTATGTGAACATTTCTAAGCGGCAAACGCAATAGATCTGTAAAGTAATATTTTGTGAGAGGGTCTTCTGTGTCACCGCATCCTAAACGACTCAAAATAATAAACCACAAAGTTAACAAAACGATGCACTCCACTGTGCTGAGCGAGAAACTTACCCATTTCCCACATATTGAGTCGTGATTACGAGCTAGCTGCATTAAAATTATTTGTTATTTGTTGAAAGAATAAAATGTAATATTCCACTGGTTGATAACCACATAAACATTTAACTGCCCATATATATATAAAAAAAAATTAACTCTGTTATGTTGACTTTTCTGCAGTAAATAACATTATTGTGGACTATCCACACGCTTTTAATTATGTTGTATATGTAATATGTGATGTTTGTAATCGCAATAAGCTTTGGGCTTTGTTACTTTTTTATTATAACACAAAGCCTCATCCTTCTGGCCTTCTGTCAATTTTAAGATAATTTGAGTGCATGAATAAATGTTTTTTATGCGCTTTAATGAATTTGTAGTGAGATATTCGCCTCCTTTCAAGCGGCATGTGAATCAATTATATTTTCCTGTTTAATATTTGCAGCACGAAATAAAAACGAATAAATATTTGAGTGCATGTTGAAAAAAAAAAAAAAAAAAACAGAATTTAATACAAACTAGTGTCTCGTGAAAAATCAATTCGAGTTTAAAAAAAATTCAGTAAGCCTATTGCTGTTTTTCGTGGTAAATGTGAAGAATGACAGGTGCCACATACTTTTTTTTTTTTTTGGGCGGAGTATACAGGTGTAGCCTAATGTATTAAATTTTACTACACGCAATGTAACCTGATTTTATTATCGTAATTTTGACTTTATTCCTAAAATATTATGACGCTAATCTTATTATTTTATTTATTTTTTGAGAAGGATAAACTGACAAAAATGCTCAACTCACTGTCTTGCGCTGGCCGCTTTGTAGGCTATTTAAAAAAAACGAACAAACTTGAATTTAACAAACATAAAATGTTCCAATCATATTTCTGAATTAAATGAATAAAGAATCTAAACGAAATATGAGCACTTTGCCATTAAAAACTAAAACTAAACTATTATAATGGCTGCAACAGCAGCTGTGTAGTGAGAACAGCGACACGGCCTCGGGAAGAGAATTCTGATTAGCCCCGGGCCGGGCCGTGTAAGGCTCTATATTTGTTCCCTCGTTTCAATTAAAAGCTCCCCCTCTGTCTGGCGGGCCCATATAAGCACTACCTACTTTTTTCATGGGAGGTAGCAAAATCTGACAGGGTAGCAGAGATCGACAGAACACCGGCCCGGAGCGTAAAGTGCAGTGTGAGTACAGGCCAGCGGGGGAAGGGAGACAATGCCAGAGGGTAGTGCCGCCAATAACTCATCTAAAAGCGGTCAAAGACATAAGAAGAAGAACATATTATCCCGTGCACACTGACTGTACACTTGCGTGTCATAACGGTTACGAAAACTTGGGACAATGTCTAGTAAGAGTTCTGTTTGGAGCTCTTTTGATAAAAGAAAATGAAGTCCAGTGCAAACTCTGCCGTACAAGGCTTGCTTATCATACGTCGACCACTGCAATGCACAATCATTTGAGGGCGAAGCTCCCAGGAGGTCCATCCACAGGTCAGCAGCAATCAGTGGCCAGTTTCATGGTCAGGACAACAAAGTCGGATGCTAGACGGGCAGAGCAAACAACGGGCCATATCACTGAAATGATCGCTTAAGATATGCTTCCGATCAGCTTTGTCGAAGGAGAGGGTTTTAGAAACCTTATGAAGTTTGTAGAGCCCGAGTTTGCTGTCATGTCTAGGAAAACGATCACTGCCAGACTGGAGAAACTTTTTGATGACAATGTATGAGAGCTGGGCAGTCAGTTAGCGAGTGTTGAAAAAAATTGCACTAACCACAGATTCATGGACAGCACTTACAACTGAATCGTACATCACAATCACCTGTCATTATATAGTTATTTGGGAAATTCACAGTGCTGTTCTGCAGACCATAGCCATGCCAGAACGGCATTCTGCTGAAAATCTGGCAAATACGCTTTCCGCTGCTATGGACCAGTGGGGACTAAGCGGAAAAAAAAAAAATCACTGCATGTGTGCATGACAATGCGAGCAACATGGTGCTTGCCAACACTGAATTGTTAGAGTGGGACTCTCAGCCTTGATTTGCACACATGCTCCAACTCGCTACAAATGACGGTTTCAAACTTCAACACATAAACCATGTCGTTGCATCTGCCAGTCATCTTGTGTCTCATTTCCATCACAGCACAACAGCAACACAAGAGCTGAAACAAAAGCAGCAACTGCAGAACTTGCCTGAGCACAAATTAGTACAGTACTGCCGAACTAGGTGGAACTCTATTTATGACATGTTCGAGCGCCTACTCGAGCAGAGATGGGCAATATCTGCAGTCTTATCAGACAGAGCTTTCACTAAACTGCCAGATGCAAGAACCCTCGAACTGGCTGATGAGAGCTGGGAAGTTATGGAGGAACTCTTACCCGTGCTTCCCTCACTTAAATGTGCGACCACTGCATTGTGTGGAGAATCCGGAGTATCCATCTCCATGGTGTACCCAGTGACAGCAACTCTTCTGTCAAAACACCTCAAAGTAACCCCAGGAGAGTCTACCAAAGTCTCTCATTTCAAGCAAACAGGGTCTACTTCACTAGAGCGGCAACTTGCATCTGCAGATATCAGCAGCACTTGCAAGGTTCCATACATCGCATCATTCCTCGATCCTAGACAAACACCTGTGGTTCGCAACTGAGGAATTTAAACATGCAGTGCAGGGCAAATTGTGTGATCTCTTCAAAAACAGCTCAGAGAGTAAAGAAGAGATAGGCGTAACAGTAGAAACAGATGAAACACAACCGCTGGCCAAAAAGCCAAGAAATTAACCACCTTCATCATCAACAACCGCCTTCTTTGGTGGTGAGGACTATAACACAGAAAATCACAGACACAACCGAATTAAATCAGTACTGCCAGGACACGTGCCCACCCATCCACATCGACCCCATGGACTGGTGGAAAACCAACGACTACAAATACCCCCGACTGGCAAAATTGGCAAAGGCTTACTTGTGTGTGCCCGCGACGTCTGTGCCATCAGAAAGGGTGTTCTCTGCGGCCGGCCTAATTGTGAACAGATTGTGCTCCCGTCTTCTTCCCGAGCATGTGGACATGCTCATTTTTTGAATAAAAATATGATATAGGTTATCTTTATAAATACAGACATTAAAATTATTGTTCACATAAGTGCCGTCATTCAGGCTGTTCACATTATGTTTTAGCGCGTAGGCTACTGTGTTTTAAGAATGATATTCTGTTTTAGGGTGTAAACACACAGGGTGTGTGTTTATGCGTGCGTGAGTGTGTGAGTGCATGCGCGGGAGGGGTGTGATTTTTGACTACTAATCGAATAATACCCAGCGATTATCGATTATTACTTTTACTTAAAAATGCAAATCCCTAGTTCAAATCAGACACTAGAGCATCCCTTCATTCAGACACTAGGGATGCACAGAAATGAAAATTCTTGGCCGAAAACCGAAAACGAGGAAACCAAGGCCGAAAACCGAAACACCGAAAGAAATTATGCCAATTATTAGTACCATTGCATTTATGGCTATGACTGTGTACTAACTTTACTAAAATCAAGGCATTGCAATTGCATAAATTAATATTAAAGTTTCAAAGAATAAATCAATTACAAATTATGCAAATATTTATTTAGCACATTGCAACAATGCACAGTATAAAATAAAACTCAAACTAAAATGTTTAACTTAACCCCACTCGTGTGTACATTGAAAAATAATGTACAGGCCTACTGGCCTGCAGAAAGGTTTTAAAATTAAATGTTCTCTCATAAAAACAAAGTGCATTTAGGTCAAGTGCATTTGAAATTTTCATCTGTAGGACTACTACAAGAAAGTGCATTACTTCTCCAGTAGGGTTATCACTTCTGGGGATGAGGGCTTCAGACAGATAACCATCTATCTGTTGAGTGGTTGAGCTTGTCATCTGCCTGACATTTGAGAAAGATTTGAGAGAGTGTATTTAAATAGGGCCAGGGCATAAATAAACATTTATATCAAATTAAAAAATTTCTAGCAGAAATATGGCTACAATCTGATAGTCACATATATAGTAGCCTAAGAACATAATAGCCTACGTATTATTATTTGAGGCACTTTCTTGCAGGATTTCACTGAACATATCAGACAACGAGGGTGCAGAGAGACGAGTCTTTTTTTCTGCGCTCTGATCTCACAGTGATGATCTGATCAGAATCAGTGTAGAGGGGGCAAGTCTGGAAGATTTTGCTGCTAGAGAGAGTGTGGCCAGCTGGTTTAGCCAAGGCCAAAGGCCAAACTACATGAGTTGGCCATCCGAGGGGCATGTGACTGCAATGGAGGATAGTCCATAAGACATTGAGCCATGAGATGTTCAGTCTGAAGCCCTTAACCCTCTGGAGTCGATTAACGCGTATACGCGTTTTGGGGTATTTTCTCCTGATAACCCCGAAAAGAACTTAAATTACACTTTCAGTTTTGATCGTACAGATAAGTGCAATACATCAATCGAATCTGTAAAGGGTCTACTTTTTTTGTATACAGACATAATAACAACAAAACTTTGTGCACTTATAAAATAAACATAACAAACAAGGAGTGCTGTCTGCAGCCTTTGTCTGCGCTGATCTTCAGATACAAATGCGTCATTAAAATGAACTGTAACTCAGTGAATACTCAACGAAGAGACATGAGAGAGATATCTATAGAAAGCCTGACATGTCTACTTTTAAACTAAATAAGTGCTGCCGAAAACAAATATTCTGTGATAAAGTAATCCATATGAAAAACAACGCGATGTCCGTTTTTCACGTCTCCCTTCATTATCTTCTAATGCGACCACGCCCCCGCGCCGAGCGCGCTTTTGAGATTCAAATGTTTCACTAAAGCGCGCGGCTTTTGAATACGCCCACACAACAGAAGACAACGCAGCGAGACTGTTCTTCAAGTTTTTATTATTTTACTGTTTGCTTCGCGATGAGAGGAATAAGACATAATTCACCCCAAAAAGATGTGATGTGGTTGAGGATTTGAGATTTGGATTTCCTCAGAAAAAAGAATAAAGCACTTTATTCAGCAGAGTTCATAAACATGAGTAAGTCTCTTTTTATTTATTTATATACTTGTACTAGTTTTCACATAACGTGTAAACATTTTACTAGTTAGACTTTTTCCAAAGACTTTTTCCAAACTATAATTCCTGACTAAATGTATAATCAAGTGAAATATGATGAAGTTTCAATAACAATATACACTACTATACCATTCAAAAGCTTGATGTAAATAATAAAAAATGTAACAATAAATGTAACTGTAACAAATGTAACAATCATTGCTGTTCTTTCAATTTATCCCCCCTAAAAAACCTAAAAAAAAAATATTCTCAGCTCTTTTCAACATTAATAATAATAATAATAATAATAATAATGATGATAATAATAACAATAAATGTTTTTTGTAGTAGAAAATAAGATTGTTTTAAAAGGATTTCTGAAGGATTGTGTGACTGGAGTAATGATGCAAAAAATTCAGTTTGAAAGTCAGCTTTGATTTTTCCTAATAAACTGTTTAAACTGCACTCACAAGTGAATATTAAATTATGTTGTGGGATAATTAAATATATTCTAAATAAACTACAAACATAAAATTATATAGATTTATTTTGTCCTCACATTCTTTCTTGTAACTCATCCCTCTCAGTGACACAGCTGACTGAATGGCTCATTATGCAGCTCATTATGCAGGCCTTGTCTTCTCAGGTGTGAATTCATGATAGTTGACGCCTACTCGCATATGACTTTTACCAACAAAAAGTGTCTTAGAAAATTTAAATCAATATATTGTTTTCTGTAAGTGAGTAAACAAGATGATTTTCACATCATTTAGAAAAAAAAAAAATTCTAGGCTACAAGCTCCAGTTCTCAAAATTCCTGGGAACCAATTTTCTGTATGTGTTTTTATTGCCTTATTCAAGTGATTTAACATTTTTAGTTTTTCACTAACCACGCATAACATTTTTTTTCTCAAAAACACAATCATGTACATACATGCTGCTCACATATTATTATAGCCTAGTTTTTGCTGATTACAGTGAGATTAGACTTTAGCCATTTAGATATTTACAAGAAACTGAAAAAAGCACAAATGTCAGGGCATGACAAAACTTCTCCAGGCCCCAAAAATACCCTTAGACTCCAGAGGGTTAAAACACTTCATTTAGATTTTGATTTTTACAAGTAAACTTGTAATAATGAGGTGTTAAATGCAATGCGGTCGAAAATTTGGGTGCACCTAACTTTTGTGCTGGTGCACCTAAGAAGAAAAGTTAGGCGCACCAGTGCAACCAGTGCAAAAAGTTAGTCTAGAGCCCTGCTATTTACAACCCACAGCTTCACAATTAATATAGAGACGGTATGACTAATTCACACACGCAATCACTCGTACTGGTACTGTTCCAATTTATCTTTATCTGACCTTTATTTATCTCTTACACCAAGCAATAATCTGTAAGAAATGTTACGAACATAGATAAAATAACTGCTGATAGTGAGCTATGATGTCAGATCGCTCTTTCAACAGGAAAAAATATCCCACCTTTAATAGTCAATCATATTTACAGAACAAACCTTGTCAGTGAACTATGAGGGCAAAAAAACAAAACCAAAATAATCGGTCATTAATCGTAATCGAGGTAAAATGTTCAATTAATCGAGGTTTTGATTTTAGGCCATAATCGTCCAGCCATAGCTATAACTTATATTTTTAATTCTAAATAAACACTGTTAATTGAAAGGATTTGTTGTGGAGTGAGGGGAAGTAAAATAGCCTAGCCATGTTTACAGTGTTTATCATAATGTTTGTAAACATTTTGCATCACATTAGGCTTATTTCTGAATGAAATAACATGCGACTTGTACACAACTTTTTTTTTCATTTTCCTTAAAAGCCACATTCTTTATATGCATAGTGTATTTTAACCATGAAGAAAAGCTTTTTAAATATTTTGATAAATTACTGAATCTTTTTTAAAAACCATTTAACTAATTGTATTAATCGGTCAAAATTCTTACAGTCCGTTAATGGTTTACCGGTTAAAATGAGCATCCCTAAAAAAAAATAATAAAAAAAATACATGATCATACTAAATGTTATTACATTTTGAATGATTCTCACTTCCTTAAAACTTCTTGCTGACAAATGGAAAAATCCTAGTGGTTTAAAACATGGTGGAAAAGTATAAATATTGAAAAAAATAAATTAGTATTTTGGGGCTGCATTGTGATCTATAAATAGCGTCTTTTAATCATTCACTCATGATTTTCTGCTCAGGAAAAAAAAACAGGCCCATTATAATCCAAGTAAACTAAATTTAAATCTGTATTACGTATCTATTTGTTTGTTTGATGCCTGAAAAAAACTTTTTGTCTTTGACCCACACGCATTTATGTTGGCTTCCTTGAAACAGTGAAATCTGGGAGATGGACAGCGCAGCATCTGTTGTCCAGATTCAAAATAAACATCACAGACGCCCCACTGACACAATTTACAATCAGTCACTTTTCACATTTTGCAACGCTTCTACCTGCCAATTCACAGCTCAAACAATAAAAATTATTGTCAAGTAATGAAACTCAAACTTGGCTGTGTAAATTAAATCTGGATAAAAAATAAATTAATTAATTAAATGTAGCTGTACCCAAAAACAAAAAACTTGGCTGATCTCACAAACAGATTACAATTTGATGACATCAATGCCTGATGACGTACATGATGCATGGGGACATAAATGATTTGGTGCCGCAGTCATGTCATCATGTGGAAATGCTATGACGTTTCAAGAAGCAATGAAAAATTTGCTATTTGTCGTGTCTGTTTTGCATGATGATATGATGAATGGATGGTTCATTTTTGACAGCAGACTCAGTGACATTAGAGCTGATCTGCACATCACTGCATACGTCTGCCTTACAAGGTGTCCGTAGATGGTTTGCTTGCATCACAGTAAAGATTTTTATAAAAAATATTTTCCGTCTCACTGTAAAAAGCAGCAACATAGAACTGTTTCAAACACGACTGATGTTATATAGTGATTTTGGAGTATTTGGATTATATAGTGATGTTTGATGCTATGTTAAGCAAACATACTACCCATTCCTGTTGCCAGGAGCAACTGTTTTATAACTAATTTTGGAAAGTACATTCATGTATAATATTATGCGGTTGTTTTTAAGATCGGCAAAAGCAAAAAAAGGTTAAGTGAGGGTTTAAAGGGGTCATATGATGCGATTTCAAATTTTCCTTTCTTTTTGGAGTGTTACAAGCTCTTGATGCATAAAGAAGATATGTAAAGTTGCAAAAACTAAAGTCTCAAATCCAAAGATAGTTAAGAAAGTTAAGAGTCAACCACACCCCCCTAAACATCTTGTTTTAACACGCCCCCACATCTCTACGTCACTATGTGGGAAAATTTGCATAACGCCGACCAAATGTTCATGCAAAGAAAGAAGGCATAACTTATTCCATCTGTTGCTGCCGCTGCCATGTTGTGGAGTCACTGTGCGTTTCGTTGTGAAAGCGAAACTACTTTGTTTGGCCTTCCAGAAGGGGACACGATTAGAAATCAGTGGTTAAGTTGTATTTCAACACTCTTCCAGAACAGTTCCACCCAAATATTCAGATGTGTGCTGCACATTTTACCGAGGATGAGGACTGTTTCCTGAACCAGTAGTCTGCAATGCATCTGTGGCACAATGGCTGTTTCTATAAAGTTGAGCAGTTCAAACTTTGCAAGGACAGTCTGGCGCTTCTCACAGCCTGTAAGTAAATTTTTTATATTATAATAATTTGCCAATGATGATTTAAATGCGAGTTTTGAGAGGTAGAGTAGGCTTGTTGTTTCTCAGATCACAAATGCAGACATGGTTTTGTTTATGCAGCGCGATACATAACACAATGCATAAAAAGACCGTATAAGTCATTATAATCAGTAATTATGTCCCCACTGGATGCAACAAATGCCTCGTTTGTAATGGGTTTTACTGGTTTTGTCTCATCTAGTGATGTCCAGATTGCGAACAAATCTTTTTATTTAACTGGATCTTCTGAACCGTTTGAACCAGCTAACCAAATCAAACCGAATCATTTGAAACGGTTTGCTTCTCCTGTACGCACTAATCCACAAATTACTTAAGTTATTTGGTTTATAAACATGCCTTACACTCCCTCTGACAAGAAATAAACCAATATCCCGAGTCAGTCAGTTACTCCTAACAGTACACTGACTGAACTGCTAAAAGAGAACCAATGATGGGATGTGCACAAGCAGAGCAGCTGGACTGAGTCTCGTGCCGCTGGCCTGGGAGATGGCATAGTAGGTCAAGGGGCGTAACATTTCCATCATACAATTGAGGCATTCGGCTAGTGCTGGGCGGTATACCGGTTTATACCGAAAACCAGTGTATATTTTCGTTATGATATTAATTTTTAATATACCGCCATACCGATGTATTTAATTACTCAACGTTCGGAACGTTATGCTGCGCCGCGGCACACTGTTTCAGACAGACCCTTTACAATGTTGAACTTCTAAGCAGCGACAGCGATAAACACAGTAGTGCTCTGGTGTTACGTTATAACGCCTGTTTCACACATACTCCGTCTGCAGTGCGTATGCATTGCGTATTTTTTTACGCACCCATGTTAACGGATTCCAGCGTTCATACTGCACGAGGTTGCGGTCCATCAGTGCGTTGCAGGAGCGGTGCGTCTGCAGCAGTGCAGCGAACGTTTATGTACCGAGTCTATTTTTGCTGTGCTGCAGGCAGTGAATTAAAGTGAAAGCGCATTGTTCGCGGGAAAAATGAACATGGATTTACACGGAAATGCAATCATTTCACAATAAATGTATACTAATTAAAGCTGTTTCACATGCAACACATGGGTTTTTGGCTAGGTTTAAAACAAGAAAAAGTGCACTTCTAGATAAACAAGGAAAACAATATATATATTCACTTTCATGGAGGCAGAAAAACAAAGTTCATTAAGACCCGTGGGATTGCTTGTGATAAAGATTTAAATGCAAAAGGCACGAGACAAAAGGCATTAAATATTTATTTAATTTTAAATATTTTAACAAGAAAAGTAGGCCAATTATTGTGTTTAAATGTTTTGCTGCTTGCTTGAGCAGCTTATTATACAAACCTAGAAGTAAAATGCATGAATAATGCGTTGTTTATATTTATTGAGTTTAAACTAATGTCTATAACTATGAAAGATTGTTACTGTTCTGTGATAAAAGACTCACAATGCTGAATATATATAAAATAATTTTTTATATATATTTATATATTTATATATATATATATATATATATATATATATATATATATATATATATATATATATATATATATATATATATATATATATATATATATATATACACACACACGTGTTTGTGGACTAAACAGCCGCGGACCAGTAGCGGACTGCAAACGTGTCCCATTGCAGACGGAGTATGTGTGAAACAGGCGTTACAGGGAAGATGGATGCTGCAGAACTAGTAGAACATGACACAGAAGAACTTGTGCCAAAAAGAGAAGCCTGGTCTGTTGTTTGGAGGGTTTTTGGTTTCCAAAAATCCGACGTCGACCAAACAACCATTTTATGCAAGTGCTGTCGGGCTAAAAGCACGTCTTGGAATATCAACCAGCAGAAAATGCACTGTACACCTGATTATGCATTAGAAAAAAAAACCCCATCATAAACCGGGAAACCGGCATAATTTAGAAAAAAACCGTGATATAAATTTTTGGTCAAACCGCCCAGCACTACATTCGGCCAATCACAACGCACTGGATAGCTGGATAATCAGAGCAAACCTTGCTTTTTCAGAACAATGAGCTTTGAAAAAAAAAAAAAAAAAAAAAATCTACACGTTTCAGAAAGGCAGGGCATAGAGGAGAAACAATAATGTACATTATATGGAAAATAATGTACATTATATGGAAAATAATGTGTTTTTTTAACCTTAAACCGCATAAACACATTGCATTACACCAAATAATGTTCTTTTTAGCAGCATCATATGACCCCTTTGAAAGGAAAGGAAAGGAAAGGAAAGGAAAGGAAAGGAAAGGAAAGGAAAGGAAAGAAAGGAAAAGTATAGGAAAGGAAAGGAAAGGAAAGGAAAGGAAAGGAAAGGAAAGGAAAGGAAAGGAAAGGAAAGGAAAAAAGGAAAGGAAAGGAAAGGAAAGGAAAGGAAAGGAAAGGAAAGGAAAGGAAAGGAAAGGGTTTTAAAACAGTGTGAATAGAAATGTGGCAGTAAAAAAAAATTATGCAAGGTATGGGTAAGGTTGGGTATCGTTTGAATTTTTATGATTCAGATTCTTGTCAATTCCTAATTTAAATTCCAATAAAGGTGTAAAAAAATAAAAATAAAAAATATATATAAAACAATAATAAATATAATAAATAAAATATCTTACATATCATTCACATTTATTCTAACTCTTATCTTAATATTTCCTTGTTAGCTGAATACTATGAATGAAAATCAACAGGCTAAAGAACACTTACACAAGGATGTGTGTGCAGCAGAGACAACAGTCTGTGAGTCTTGACTTGAATGGTTTCAAATCACATTGAAAGTGTAGTTAGTTATAATAATAAAAGTGGACTCCAGGCACATTTAATAAAAAAAAAAAAAATAAATAAAAATAAAAGAGCATTTTATTTAACATTTTAACCCATACTTAGCCTTGAGAATCCAAGAATGTTGTGTGACTTTTCCTTAAAAAATAATGTTTGTTTCATTTTAGTAGTAGTAGTAGGCTATGTACATTCTACTGAAATATAGACCGGACTTTTATTTTGACGGGTTGCCGTGAAGACCTTTACAGTTCTGTGTATATGATATGAGGCTAGTTTTACTCAAATCAAATGGTCAGAAGCTCATGAAAGCTCTCTCAGAGCAGTTCTGGAGATGCTATTCATGTGTTTACGCCCTCATTTAGAGAGACGACAGAAACTGAAATCACCGCGAGCATCACGCGCTTCAGTAGAAACCTCGCATCTGCGCCATTCATTAGAGTCATGCAGAACATGCAGGATTCATATTTAAGTTGACTTTTAAGGCTTAATAGTTACATATACTAGTCCATATCGCGAATTGATTTAAGTGTAATGACCTACTTTTGATTAAATCATTCAAAATTTGACCAATCACCCGTGACATTCCGCGTTAGACTGAATTCTGTTTTTATGACTGGATTCCGTCCACCTTTTCCGTATCACGGAAATCACAGGGCACTACAATTATACCAGCACAATGTATACTCTCACACTTTAATAGGGCTGTGTATTGGCAATAATCTGGCGATATGATATGTATCACGATACAGGTGTTGCGATACGATACATTGCAATACTGTAAGCAAGGCAATATATTGGGATATTTCTTATTTTAGGAATAGGATATATTTTTAGGAAAGCTGTCATTAGGAACACATCACAATATGCAAACATTAGCTATAACTAAATAAATAGAAATTATTTAACCAGAACACAGTGGGCTCTGCATTTGCAATAATCAGTCCCTGTAACATTCAACGTTATTGAAACACTTTTTGTGCAGTGTGAGTAATGGGGGAAAAATAAAGTGCTTGCAGGATCCTTCAGTTAAATGACTAATACGTACAAAATGTATTTTATTAAAAAGACCATATACATTTTTAGACCCTGCTTTAAAGGTTCACAGTTTAAGTTTACAATTGTAACATACAATGTCATAACATTTTGATCTGAACAAAATAATTACATTTGTTTAATATCAATGAAAAAATGAAGTGCTTACAGTATTCCTAAATACTGGGGGAAGTCGTGGCCTAACGGTCAGAGTGTTGGACTTGCAACCCAAGAGTTGTGAGTTCGAGTCTCGGGCAGGCGGGAATTGTAGGTGGGGGGAGTGAAGGTACAGCACTCTCTCCACCATCAATACCACGACTGAGGTGCCCTTGAGCAAGGCACCGAACCCCCAAATGCTCCCCGGGCGCCGCAGCATAAATGGCTGCCCACTGCTCCGGGTGTGTGTGTGTTCACTGCTGTGTGTGTGCACTTTGGATTGGTTAAACGCAGAGCACGAATTCCGAGTATGGGTTACCATACTTGGCTGTATGTCACGTCACTTTTTTCACTCACTAAAGAAAACAAAACAATTGTAAAACAATAAAATACAGATGTTGAACCTTCCCACTTGGATTTCACAGGTTTTTCAGTTTGTATTTATGTTCCGCGTGGAATCACTGAACCCGCGATGCGAGCACCGCCCCAACTACACAAAACGCCCCCAAAATGAGAGAAAGCTGCAGCCACGCGGTGACCCTACCGCCTCCTACGCCCCGTGCAAGCCTCTTCACTAGGGACGCGGCAATTGGCGGAACCGAGGCGGCACCCGCACCATGGTCCCGTGGTGGACGTTACAACAAAAGCCCAAATGACGGCACACTTCAGCTTTGTACACCGAAACAGGAACTGGGACAATGTTTTCCTCCTCTATTTCTAGCAGAGAACTATATTAACGCTAACATTAGTAGCGTGCCTTAACGCTAGTATATCCTGTCACTCAGGATTTGTTCAGAGATGAAGACTGCCTTCTAGCAGCCAGGATATAAACCCAAAATGAAACAACTGCCATAAATCTTTTATGATTTTTATTTATTTATTTTTTTAAATATCGATATTCCGTTTTTGAGAATCGATACAGTATCGTCAAACAAAAAAGTTTGCACACAATAGCCTAATCCCCTTTAAACTCTCCTGTTATTTTATTTATTTATTTTTATTTTTTATTTTTATAGACTACGTTATGAATTAAATGCTCAGAGGGAAATTGTTGCTGCTCCACTCTCACATACTCTGTTGCCGAGTGAGAGATATGTTTCGCTCTATGAAATGAACAAGACTGTCCGGTGTAGATACGGTTAGACAGTGTCTGCTATATTTACAAATAATTGATATAAGAAATAAAAATAAATACATAACCTAAACCAGCGGCATAACGAGATGAAAATATAGACTAGAAAATATATTTACACTTGCTCTGTCCTACGTCCATGACACTGACTCACTGCGGAGCTGCTAGTTTTAATCTGAACAGCTCTTAACGCTAAGTGGATGGTTAGATGCATGATGGGCTAGTATTAAAAAATAAATAAATAATAAAATAAAGGTCTTTCCAGCATTAAGGTAATAACATTAGCTAAATGCTTTTTTTAATCACCTTGTTTCAGTTATAAATTTGACTGGTAAATGATAAAGAATTAAATTTAAACTTGTTTTGAACAAATCTATTTGTCATTTGAATATCGATTTTAAGTAAGGAGTGAAAAAAAAAAATCAATTTAAATTGTATATTATATATTTTTAGGCCATTGCACAGCCCTAATGCAAGGTTTTTTGTTTTTGTTTTTTTAAGGCAACTTTTGTCTGAAAGTTATAATAACTAATCAACTTTAGTAGTCAACATCTGAAGTGGATCAAACCTTTCTTTAGCCCTTGTGAATTGTTCAAATTCACTACCCTTTCGTTATGTTCGTGGATGAAAACATCCACTAAATTAAACTGCTGTAAAAATGTATCAGATAAATATTTTTTTTCTAATTTTTTTTGCATAAATCTATTAATCAACCTCAGTCCTGATCAAAACTACCAAATGTTTAAAAAAAATCCAAGATTGTAACTCTTTAATTACCAAGTTCATAAATGTCACTGAGTTGAAAAAAAAAAAAAAAAAAAAAAAAATGACATATTTTCAATATAAAAAGTGATTGTGGACTGGATTTTTTTTTACCTTTTATCACAGTCTTGGGCATGTCAAAGATTAGTAACAACTTCAGCTTTGATGCATTGTTAGTTTTTGTGCAGCATTAGATTTTAATTTTTTCTCCCTCATTTGTTGTTCGTGGCTGTTTTTGCCCCATTGACTTCCATTATAACGACATTTTTTGATTGCAAAGCCATGACACCATATAATCATGCATTCTTGATTGTTTGTGGTTTTCCCTTTTGGTAAGAGGTAAAATGTGTTATTTTTACAGTTGATCACTAGGTGAGACCATTAACCCTTTAGATAGGCCTGTGCAAAAAAAGGCTTAGTTTCTGGCTTGTACATGGAGTTATATGGAGTATAACAGCAAATTATAGTGTTTGTGTGTGTGAGATTCTTGATTGTTGGTGGTTTTCCCTGTTGGGAAGAGGTAAACATTTGTTATTTTTTACAGTTGATCACTAGGTGGGACCATTAACCCTTTAGATAGGCCTGTGCAAAAAAAGCTTAGTTTCTGACTTGTATATGGAGTTATATGGAGTATAACAGCAAATTATAGTGTTTGTGTGTGTGTGAGAGAGAGAGAGAGAGAGAGAGAGAGAGAGAGAGAGAGAGAGAGAGAGAGAGAGACCTTTGCGCGCTTACCTTGATGTATTTGAGAAAATCAAAAATGTACACCTCTCTCTCTCAGAACTACATGGAGTAAACAAAAGTGTAATTATGCACCTGCTGCCTTTTAATGGTGGTGATAAGTACAGACTAAACAAAAGCAAAGTACGTGGATTTAAACACTTGCATGCCATCCTGCTGGTCATTTGATGGTGAGAAGAGCAGCAATCAACACGAGAAAGGGCTTGACTTGTACCAAAGTTTTAGAAATGATTATGCAGCTTGACCCCTCCAGTGAACTGCAGCTTATTTGAAGTTGGTATTGAATTTTGGTTCATAATACATTATGTTCATAAATCTGATGCAAAGTAGATTTTTTTTTTTTTTTTTTTTTTTTACAGGATTTTAAGGTTTTAAACTGGCTTTACCATTAAGAAAAGACAAGCATTTCACACATAGGCCATCTGTACTTTTCACCATCAAAAGGCAGCAGGCATAAACACACTTCTTTTTTTTATTGTTTACTCCATGTAGTTCTGAGAGCTGAGGTGCATATTTGTATTTTTTCAGGTACATCAAGGTAAGTGCACAAAGGTCTCTCTCACACTCTCTCTTTCTCTCTCTCTCTCTCTCTCTCTCTCTCTCTCACACACACGCACTATAATTTATTGTTATACTCCATATAACTCCATATACAAGCCAGAAACTAAGCCTTTTTTTGCACAGGCCTATCTAAAGGGTTAATGGTCCCACCTATTGATCAACTGTAAAAATAACAAATTTTACCTCTTACCAAAAGGGAAAACCACAAACAATCAAGAATGCATGATTATATGGTATCATGGCTTTGCAATCAAAAAATGTCGTTATAATGGAAGTCAATGGGGCAAAAACAGCCACGAACAACAAATGAGGGAGAAAAAAATTTAAATCTAATGCTGCACAAAAACTAACAATGCATCAAAGCCAAAGTTGTTACTAATCTTTGACATGCCCAAGAATGTGATAAATGTTAAAAAAAATATCCAGTCCACAATCACTTTTTATATTGAAAATGTCATTGTCATCAGTGACATCATTTATGAAGTTGGTAATTAAAGAGTTAAAATCTTGGATTTTTTTTAAACATTTGGTAGTTTTGATCAGGACTGAGGTTGATTAATAGATTTATGCAAAAAAATTAGAAAAAAAATATTTATCTGATACATTTTTACAGCAGTTTAATTTAGTGGATGTTTTCATCCACGAACATAACGAAAGGGTAGTGAATTTGCCCACTATTGTTAAGTTTTTAAAAATTTTCAAAGCATTTTCCCAAAATATGTGTCAAAATAAGATTTGTCACCAAAAACCATTCCATTAGCTGAAACACAGAAACACAAAATAAGACTCAACTTTACCCCCTAGTGGACGAAAACGTCCCCAACAACACATAAGGGTTAAAGTTGTTTTAAAACCAATGTCCTAAAAACCTGTTCTGCAAGTTTGATATCCTCATAAGACACTGTCCATATGAAAGACCAAGGAATTCACACCTTTATCTCGACCCCCACAAGCTATACATAACTACCCCAAAACCCCAACCCCCTCCAGCTGAACTGAACTCGGCCTGTTTTTTGGGCTGTGAGGAATGGTGTGTTGTCATGTTACTGGGTTGAAACATGCCTGCACTCACAGCAGCCGTTCTCTTTTTATTCATTATTTTCCCGCAGACCATATTATTATCGCTAGACCAAAAAAAAACAAATTATCAATTGATAATTAATCATTATTTTTGAGAAAATCGTAGACGTTTGAGGCAGGCTTTAAGACCAAGCGCAATCCTCTGCAGCTTCTCCTGCTTCACAGCGAGCTCCAACTGACCCAGCTTCACCGTCCACGTTTGGATTTTACTAAATCAGTTTGAGGCAAATACAACTCATTGATCATGAGCCCAACATTTAGCAAGGTGGGAAAACATTCAGTCTACCTGAAGAAAGACCCATTTCATTGAGCTAATGCTGTTAAATAGAGATTCAAAAAAAAAAAAAAAAAAAACTAGTGTAGGCTTTTCTTAAACTTGGATCTCATTATATTGAAGTACAAATCCAAACACCAGAAGCAGCCTACACTCTCAGTGTTCCTTCATTGAAAAGTATGCATTTTATTTATTCACAGGCTATATGGTTGAAATAATATTTTAGTTGAAAACTTTAAGTGCCATTGTTTAAAAAAAAATGCATCATAAAAATGTTTCATAGACCTTCAGTTGTTATGCTTTAAAATCCAATGGACAGACAGAGGCCTATATTATAGTACATTACAAATATTTGGATCGCCCCTTATTTTCTTAAAGAGTAAATCATTATTTTCTTCAAGAATAAAAATTATAAATAAAGAATAAAAGAAAGAACCTCTATTAGCCCTTATTTTCCATTTCTGAAGTTAATTTGCAACTCTAAAGATGATGTGTCTCCCCTGACAGTGGCACGTTCCTCAAAAAAAATTAGAGCTATGTGAGCGATTAATAGATTTTAAAAAGAAAAAAAAGTGTGCGCTTGGTTTCCGAAATGGAAAACAAATACAGCTCGTAAAAAATTATGAAGAAAAAAAGTCATAACATATTATTAATTAATAGAAATAATTTAAGCAATTAAAACCTTTTTTTTTTAAATACCACATTCAACTTAAATTTCAATACTATGAAACTGACTTTAAAATCTTAAGTTTAGAAGTTGAAACGGTAAAATGTCACAGTGCATATTAAATAGTCTAAATGAACTTGTGTCTTATATAGTATCTGAAGACCTTGATTGCATGTTAGCATAAAACTAACAATATATTTTGACTTTTTTTAATGAACAATTCCTGTATATAATATGTGACAGCAACCTTTATATCAAACATTTTGAAATCGTCCACAGCTGAGCATCGCGGGAGGCAGCTTGAGCATGCGGAGTAAATGTAATGCACAAAGTCATTTTCAGATGCAATGGAAAAATAAAGCTGGATAAAATTATAGCTACACGAAACTTGTAAATAGTTAACAACATAGCCTAGATTAGGCCCATACTCTGTTCCTAATTATATAATGTAAATTTGTTAACCCACAATAACACATTTTAACCGATTAATCGCCTATTTTTGTTTGCTGCATTTTTTTAAACATGCAAAAAAAATTAATTAAATTTGTGAGAGTTGCATTTAATTACATTCAGAAATAATAACGGCAGGCCTAATAATGCTATAGGCTAATGTACCAACAGGATATTTTTAGTTCCCTTCACTTTACAACAAATCCTTTAAATTCAACAAATTTATCAGAACAGAACAAGAATTACAAATATATAGTTCTAATGGATAAATATAATTGCAGTATATAATAATATAGGCTTATAAACAACAACAAAAATAGTAATTAAAAATAATTTAAAGCTATACATAATAGAGGTCAACCGATATATCGGTCGACCTCTATTATGTATAGCTTTAAATTATTTTTAATTACTATTTTTGTTGGCCGATATTTGTCATTTTTTAATATATCGGCATCGGCCGATATCCGTGTTTAGTAGCGCCGATTTAAATTCAGGCACGTCGGGTGCAGCCCCGTGTTATTGGTGCAGTGGAAAGTGCTGCTGTCGCATGTGAAGGACCCCAAGCCAAAACTTTTGGAAGATTCAACAACAGTCCTGGGAGATAAAGGTAGTCAGAGAATTTCACTCTGTAAATGGGGTGGAGAAGTTGGCAGCCCTCACAAACACTGCAGCATGATTGAGGGCTCCGTTACTCCGCCCCGCTCACAGACAGCACCGTGCTCAGAGAGACAGCTGTCCTGGAGCAGCACAGAACGGTGAATGACATTTGTTCGGAAGCATGGTTTGATGCAGACAATAGCCAGGTTGCATTTAGGGATGTCAATATTTGATCATTTCCTTGATCGATCGTCGCTTAAATTAATTAATAACCTTAATGCTGCAAAATGCGTCTGCAGCGGTATTATTATTATGTGCAAAAGCCACTTTCTCACCCGAATTAAAGGGGTTTCAGTCTGAATAAAATGCTAGTAGCAGGACTGTAAAATGAATAGATGTGATGTGAGAAATGTTCGATTTAGAATTTTTGCGTTCCGGTAACGTTAGGCCTATTTGTTTTAAAATAAAAACCTGCAATTACAATGCATTAGATCGTGACAGTGCATGCGTGCGTGCAGACGAGAGCGCGTGCGGGTTTGGCTAGATGTATTTGGAGGTTATTGCTCACGTCTCGTTCTGCACATATCCAAATGTTTCCATATTCGCAATGTATCTGAATGTTAAACTATAATATATTTAATTTTTTTAATGTAAACTAGACAGAAAAGATCATCCTCTTCACATGAGAAAAAACGTCCTTGGCATAACAGCAGAGTGGACCGGTATACTACGGTCTATTTAAACTGACCAGTGTAACTTTTTATATGTTTGGTTGACTGTACTTTATTTTAATAATGAACAGACTGCGATGTAAGTTTGAAATTAGAATGCACTTTAGATGTTCTGTGTCATTTATACTAGGGGTGTCCATGGTTAACCGATTAACCGTTAAAAATTGCGTAACCGAGTGAAACATTTTGCTCGGTTAAGTGGCGTCAATGGCGTGCATTGAATTTAGTTGTAAAACATTTTTGCACCACTAGAGACCCCCATAGCGCTCCCAGACATTTGTAATGTCCACAAGAAGAAGTCATGACCAGTTTTCTAATATGAAGCGGGCAAAGAAAAGTACAGCGTGGGAGCACTTTAAAATTAAGAGTGACGGGGCAAAATGCAAGTATTGCAATGCAGTGCTTAGATATACTTCAAGTACAACCTCGTTGTTGTACAATCTCAACAGCCAACACCAGGGCATCATTAGAGAGGCGGCCGCGGAGCCTGCGAGTACCTTCGCCCAGCCTAACCATCCCCACGATGCTAGCGCAAAACATGTGCAGTGGTGCTAAAGCCGAATCCATAACACAGGGGATTTGCAGAATGATTGAAAAGGACATGATGCCAATTAGAATAGTGGCGGGCGAAGGCTTTAAAGAACTGATTAATATTGTTCAACCCCGCTACAGCATTCCCTCGCGTTCGGCAATCACACGCCGCATTGAAAAATGATATGAGGCAAAAAAGAGATTCGTTCAAAGAAGGTCTACAGTCACCTGATGTAGTTGCCATCACTACGAATTGCTGGACTGCTCTAAACACGGAAAGTTACATAACTATTACGAGCCATTACATTAACGAAGATTGGGTTTTAAAATCATTTGTCCTTTTAACTGAAGCCCTGCCCGTTCGCCATACAGCTGATAACCTAGCAGATAAGTTAAGGGAGTCCGTGAAAAAGTGGGCTCTTACGGGACGAGTGATTGCCTGTGTGCACGACAACGCAAAAAACATTGTGGCTGCTAACAGAGGCGTTGATTGGCATTCTGTGTCATGCTTTGCGCATACGCTTCAGCTAGCTATAAATGATGGATTTTCTCTTTTTTTGAACCGCGTCATCTCCGCTTCTGCAAAGCTTGTGAGCCATTTCAACCACAGCTCAGTGGCAACAAAAGCGCTTGAAAGAAAACAACAACAAATGAAACTGCCACACCACAAACTAATACAGTCCTGTAAAACCAGGTGGAACAGCGTCTGTGACATGTTTGAGCGCCTATTAGAACAGCGGTGGGCAGTTACTGCGGTGCTGTCAGATCACACTGTAACGAAAGTTCAAGATGCACGGATTTTGGAGTTAAAGGACGCGCACTGGCAGCTTATTGAAGATGTTGTGCCAACTCTAAAAGCGCTCAAGTGTGCAACTACAGTTATGTCTGCAGAAAGGGAAGTGTCCATTTCAAACACCTATCCCATCACCTTTGGACTAATAAATGCACACCTACAAAGCGAAGGCAACGCGAACAGGGTTCAGGTGGAGTTTAAAACTAAAGTCCGAAACTCCCTGTCTGAAAGAATGAAGGTAGGTACCAGACGATTATTGATAATTTCACTAAGTTAAAGTTTGCATGTAGTAAATTCTAAATACGTGTGCGCAGGTTGATGAGCCAGAGATGTTGTCATCCCCAGCGATGATTGCGTGCATGTTGGACCCGCGCCATAAGCATCTCGGATTCTTATCTCCAGAAAAAAAAAAAAAAAAAAAAGAGCGCTGGCAAATGCAAAACTCTGTAGCCTTGCAGCTAATGTTCCGTACAGTGTACCAAATGTAACAGAAGCCGTTACGCAAAGTGTAGAACACGGGCAAGAGGAGGCGGCCGCGGCCCCAGCACAAAGTGCCAAAGACAGCGCAGCCACGGCGATGGCACTCATACTTGGCGAAAACTACTTTTCATCAGCCCTCACCAGTTGTGAAACAGAAGTCAAAAACTTTCTTAGCGACAGTCCCATTGGCCTAGAAATGAGCCCCGTGGACTGGTGGAAGCTAAACGCCAGTCGATTTCCCAGATTGGCCAACCTTGCTAAACAGTATTTGTGCATACCTGGCACATCTGTACCTTCAGAGAGGGTGTTTTCGGCAGCTGGACTAACAGTAAATAGACTGCGCACCAGTCTCACTCCCGATCACGTTGACATGTTAATATTTCTTAATAAAAACTAAGCAATTCGAATACAATGATCTCTGTAGAGCAGCCTGATTTAATTTAGTGCCTAATTTGGGTAATTTATTCCCTGAAAATGCAGACAAGCATATTTGGTCATTTTATTTTTTGGGATTTTTATTTAAAAAAAAGAAAAATGTGGGTCTATGCTCTTGTGTTTTAATTATTTCAATCAATTTTGTATTTAATTTGCCCTTTGTTGCAGTGTAAGCTATAGGCACAAAACTTACCTTGTTACTGTTAAAAATGGGTGTAGATAAATGTTGTTGTTGTACACATTTATTTGACTGTTTCTTTGCACAAAGTTTCTAAAAAAAAAAAGTGTGCTATAATATGACTGCATTAAATTCTAGGGCCTTGTTCACAGGCCGCGAACGCAAAAGTCAGTGACCTACTTTAACTGCTCTGTCCTTACCACTGCATGCGTTTTATTTCTATAAATGCATTTCAAATTTGGTCCAACCAGTTATTAAAGGTGTTAAAAATGAACTACTCCTTTTTTTGTGTGTGTCTGTATCTCGGGGTTGCGGCGCGCACACCAGAGTTTCAGTTAGAAAAAAATGGTGCCGGTCAAAGTGACCGGCAGAGATTTCGTTTTCCAGACATTTTGATGATATGCCGGTCAAGTATCGCCTCTGGAGGCAGGCTATGTAACTTAAAAAAATGACATAATCAGGCCACCGAATGCAACATGTTTATTAGCCTAACTTTCAAATAGACGGAAAAAACATTTTCTACTATGGTTCGTTTCTTCATTCGGATCTATTTGCGATCCATTCCATTCTAAACAAACAAAGCAGTTTATATGCTTCGTCCTTGTTTCATTATTCATTAAGATAATAATTCATAAATGCACGCATAATTATCAGTGAACTTGATAAATGTTGCAGATATGTTTTACATGCATGCACAAACAAATGCCTTTCAACTTATGTGTGCAAAATTCAGAATAAAATGAATGTGCAGCAATTTGTACAAATAGAGAGTCTAGGTCTACTATAGGTGTTGTAGCCATTAAATAAGCTTATTTAGTTTAATATTTCTTAAAATATTATAATGTTATTTTTTTTATTTATGTTGGTTATGAAAAGTGAACCGCACGAGTAAGATAGGATGCGCAATATCGAGAGACATGGAGCGGGTCAGACGTGATTTTGACCACTTAATTAAGTTTTGTTTTGTAGAAAGACTTTTTTGAAGTGAATTTCATTTTGTATAAATTGTATCTTAATTTTAATAATTTTTTAATCAACCAATTGCCTGGATTTAATAAATAAGAAGCAAATATAGCAGACGATAGGCCTAATCATGCAGGCTCCCTCGCGGTCACTTGCATTGCTCATGAACTGGAGCGCATCTCATCCTAATTTAACGAAACTCAGCGTAGGCCTCACAGACATGAAATCTATCTTAAGAAAGCTTGAAATGTCTTTTAACAAATTTAAAACGAAAAGAAATAGGCTACTCTCTGATTATGTAATCCATGATGTGCATTTCTCTCTATAGGCGCGTTCACTACGGAGATGGCGATCGTCAACTTAATAAACTAAAAATAATAACCCTGGCGCACACTATGGTTAACCGAGTATTAACCGCTAAGGGCCTCAGTTAACGGTTAATGAAAAACTTGAAAACGTGCAGCCCTAATGTATACCAAACACAAATGTGGCTGGTTGCTATTATTTATTTTTTATATATATATTTTTTTTAATATATTTTCCAGTTTAATTGATTTTTTTTTAAATAAAATTGTATTTATTTTATTTAAATGTATATTTAAGTTTACATTTATGTTCCAACAAACTTGAAAAATTCTTCTAGATAAATGCTCTAAAAACTTTTATGTAAATTATTGACATATAATATAATATTATATATATATATATATATATATATATATATATATATATATATATATATATATATAAAACCTGTTTTATATATTTAATACTTGGTCAGTTTATTGATTTGTTTGGTTAACTTTGGATAATTTTTTTATTTTTAATACCGTGCAGTGCACAAAATTAAGATTCGAGAGATGGTTCAAGTCAGTGCTCAATAAATGATGATAAGTTTAGAAATGTTGTGCATCCACTTATTAGTGTGACATTTTAGCATGTAAATAAAGGGGAAAACTTCAAGATATCGTCCCTAAAAATCGGCAGCAAATATCGGCCATCGGCTGACCCTGACCTCTAAACATCAGCATCGGCTATAGAAAAACCCATATCGGTCGATCTCTAATACATTAGGTAAGGTTGGCCTTATTCTCTCATTCGGGACAAATCCAAACATGTTGCCCATTTGAAGCTAAACTCTTATTCATTAGGTAAAATAGGCTTTGGATTTCACACGTGTTTCAGTATCGAAAAAAAAAAAACATATTGAGCAAAAATATGCCAAAGTGGACTGCTTCTCCCGCCGCATGCCTCGGTGAACGGCTGCTATTTCCAATGAATGTGCGCGTGTGAGGCACCAGCGCGATCAAAGTCACAATTCTTGGTCACACAGTAAATGCATAATTCAAAAATGCAAAGTGTTAGCAGTTTGAAAAATCAAGAATAATAACAGAGAGAATAAGAATTATTTGTAAATGCTGCACCGTTCTCATTTCGCTCTGCAAATGGAACCTATTTAGCTTGTAATCTCTCTCTCTCATATATATATATATATATATATATATAGTACAGACCAAAAGTTTGGAAACATTACTATTTTTAATGTTTTTGAAAGAAGTTTCTTCTGCTCATCAAGCCTGCATTTATTTGATCAAAAATACAGAAAAAAAACTGTAATATTGTGAAATATTATTACAACTTAAAATAATAGTTTTCTATTTGAATATACTTTAAAAAAAAAAATTTATTCCTGTGACGCAAAGCTGAATTTTCAGCATCATTACTCCAGCCTTCAGTGTCACATGTAACATCCAGTCTATCACATGATCATTTAGAAATCATTCTAATATTCTGATTTATTATTAGTGTTGGAAACAGTTCTGCTGTCTAATATATTTGATGAATAAAAGGTTAAAAAGAACTGCATTTATTCAAAATAAAAATTCTAATAATATATATTCTAATAATATATTTTCTTTACTATCACTTTTTATCAATTTAACATCCTTGCTGAATAAAAGTATTGATTTTATTTAAAAAAAAAAGAAAAAGAAAAAATTACTGACCCCAAATTACTGACCAGTAGTGTATATTGTTATTACAAAATATTTATATTTTAAAAACATAGCTTCTTCTTTCTTTTTTTTTTTACTTTTTATTCAAAGTATCCTAAAAAAGTATCACGTTCTGAAAAAATATTAAGCAGCAGAACTGTTTCCAACTTTGATAATGAATCATCATATTAGAATGATTTCTAAAGATTCATGTGATAATGATCCTAAAAATTCAGCTTTGCATCACAGAAATAAATGATAATTTAAAGTATAATAAATTTAAAAACAATTATTTTAAATTGTAATAATATATCACAATATTACTGTTTTTTCTGTATTTTTGATCAAATAAATGCAGGCTTGATGAGCAGAAGAAACTTTTCAAAAACAATAAAAATAGTAATGTTTCCAAACTTTTGGTCTGTACAATAAATATAATATATATATATAATGACTGTTAAATAGCAATAGCATGCATAAGAGCCTTTGTATAAAGGTCTTTAAATTTTTGATGAGTAGACTGTAGCCTAAGACTATCCTATTTTTTAATGGCTTTTAAGGATGTTATAATGTGTATTATAATGTTATTGTTGTTTTACGTCTTCCTTTCATTTTACAATTACATTCAGTTCGCAATCCGTCCCTTTGCGCCACCTGGGGGTAGTTTCATGAATGATTTTAACACGCGACTGACTTGCAGTTAACACCACGGCCCTGCGGCGGCGGTATTACCCATTTTGTTTGTCAACCTACTGTAGCTCCATAAATGAACCATACAGACTATATTAGAGCCACAGAGAGACAAACGTGTCCGGAGTGTGTGTGATACCGATGAGTTCTCCTAGACTCAACGCTGCTCTTTTATTTTGATTAGATAATCATGAAGTGTTCAAGGATAGAAGCAGTTCAAGTGTGAGAGTATACATTGTGCTGGTATAATTGTAGGGCCCTATGATTTCCGAGATGTGTAAAAAAAAAAAAAAAAAAAAAAAAAAACATGGACGGAATCCAGTCATAAAAACGGAATTCACAGTTTAACGTGGAAATGTCATGGAATTTGTCAAATTTTGAATGAATTAATCAAAAGTAGGTCATTACACTTAAATCAAAGCGCGATATGGACTAGTATCTGTAACTATTAAGCTGCAAAAGTCGATTTAAATATGAATCCTGCATGTTCTGCGTGTCTCTGTTAATGAATGGCACAGACACGAGGTTTCATTTATTACACATATACTGAAATACGCGTGACTCTCGCGGTGATTTCAGCGTCTGCCATGCCGTGTCACTAAATGAAGAGGTAAACACATGAACAACATCTCCAGAACTGCTCTGAGAGTGCCTTCGTGAGCATCTGACCGTTTAAGTAAAACTAACGTCATATCGCATACACAGAACTGTAAAGGTATTCACGGCAACCCATCAAAAAATATCTGGTTTGATTTGAAGTCTTTAATTTTAATAGTAAATCCCCTTTGTTTGCCAAAGAAAAAAAAGTTTGCTTAATTTTTAGTAATTAAAAGATAAATGAAATTTATGTTTCATGCATTGATCTGACACACAAACAAGGGGAAAAAAATCATAAGGCTTCTTTAAGAAAAAAAATGAATAAATTAAATTGTTTTATGCATTCAAATAATCAGACATGCTAAAACACAGAATTTGGTAAAAAAAAAAAAATAATAATAATAATAATAATAATAATAATTTGGTGAGAAAAAAATAAACATTTCATAAGGCCCTAAACATGTATTTTTGTTAAACTTTTTAATTAATTTGAGGATATGCTCCTCGACAGATCCCGAGCTCATTGACAAATATATTTTATCGTAGGGCTGGGCAATATATCTAACGATATAATGATGCGCATCTAGTCAGGTTCATTATCGCAGATGTATCGCCTTCGATAATGAACGCGATATTGCGTACCTTGTCAGTGAGCTACGGCTCTGTCTATTAAATGCCGCTCCATTTGAAAGCAGGTGATGGCGATTTAGCGCTAATCAGGGAACCGGCTTTACTGACTAGATGAGCATCATTATATCGTTAGATATATCGCCCAGCCCTATTTTATCATAAGATGTACTCCCTTTACACAGTGCGCGCGCGATCACGAAATCGAAAGTGAACTGCGACTGCGAGCGCTCAAAGGATTTAAATACCCCACATATTGATAGCGGCGCCCTAATGTGAGAAAATTATATAAAATAATAGAATGTTTGCGGGAGCGGACACAAAAATCGCGGGAACAGATGGGAGCATGAGGTAACGGTCAGAAATTCAGGAAGAGCGGGATCAACTATCCAACTATTCCAAGCTATCACGCATCAGTGCAGTCAGTCAGTGAGCGCCTTAACAGATGACATAAAATCTTGCAGGATTCCATAAATAAACTACACAGAACTCCACTAATCACACAAATATACATAAAGAAAAGATTATACAAAATTTAATACCTTAGGCTTTTTAATACTTATTAAGGGCCTTCATTTTCTCTAAATTGATTCATCAACTTTTAATACTTTTTAAGACTGCGCAGACACCCTGATTGAAGATATTTGTATCTCTGGTGTAGAACCAAACTTTATTTATCTTAATTTAATGTTGTATATTGAGCAGCGGACCATATACGAGGCTACATATCTGATGAAAAATGCATTGCTGGTCTGCGCCACCTAGCGTGCAGGCATGAATTAGCAGAAGGCAAACAACTGTTGTGCACTCGGTGTGAAAGAACCGTTCGTCTGTGATTCGCCTCTGTTTCGCAACGTGCTCAGTGTGGAAAGGCCTTCACTCTGTTTCTCTATCAGCGCCTTTGTCCAATTTTATTTTTATTTTTATTTTTTTTGTACTGTGAGTGAAAAATAAAGTTGAATACTTTAGTTATATTCTACTCAAGTAAAAGTACCACAATTTAATTATACTCAAGAAAGTAGAAAAAAAAATTTACTCAAATACTGTAACAAAAGTATTTGTAGTTAGTTACTTTCTACCTCTGAATAAAAGGATGCAATGTTGGGCAATCCACTGCAAAAACTATCAGTGTGACAATAAAAATCTTGCCTTTCATCGTTTTCCCAAAGACCCGTACAGGTATTATTTACAAAAGTGTAAAAATATTGTGTGTTTTGAAGTGGGACGTTAGCACTGTCTTATGCACCTGCTAACTTAAACTGTTTTTAGTCTAGTAGTAAACTTACATCCTATTAGGAACTGCAAGTCCTAGCCACAGAAACCTTAATAATGATTTATATGGATATGACACTAAGTAATGAGCTTATGCAACTTTACACATTTACAATTACTTACTATATTATGATTTACTATTACTCCACTATGTCTGAAATATATATTGTATGTTTTAATCCCCTGGAACACACTACAAACAGAGATAGATTAGAAAATGATGCATTGATGTGTCTATCATAATTAAATTATTTTGGAGAAAGTGGCTAGACACGTGTGTGTGTGTGTTTTCCTCTTCCTTTAACGGACATTAATATAACACAATACTGCAAAAACAGTTTATTGTCAAGCTGTTATATATTTCTTGTCCAACATTCCTTATTTTCCTGTCATTAATTTAATTTTATATGTTGGTATTAATTCAGTGCCTATAATGCTAACACATTAACTTAAAATACTTTCAAACGAAACTGACATGGTTTCTGTAGAGAAAAAGGTTTTGTGAAAAAAGGGAAGACTTTAAATAAAGTCTGTAAAATAAACTGATAAAAGGATTTGATGACCACTAGTCTACTGATTGTACGTTATTGTTGTCTTCGGTCAGGCTGTATTTTATCTGTAATGTACCGGGTTTTTTTTTTTTTTTAAACAAAGCAGCTTATATTAGTGTACTGCCTAGTTGCTTTCACGTATGGCTGCTGCTGGGCGCTGCTGTTGCAATGGAACGTTCTAATGGCTTTCACTTCTTGTCAGTATACGTTCAGTTCTTTGATGAAATGACGTTTCGCCCTTCTCTCTCTCACACACACAGAGAGAGAGGTGAATCACCACACTTCTGAGACGCGAAGACTTAGATAGACTGGATGAATAAACATAGAGAGAGAGAGAGAGAGAGAGAGAGAGAGGTCTCTAGATCTGACGTGAACTTACGCTAACTTACTTGCTAACTGCTGGAGGAGATAGACTGGATGAATAAACATGCATTATTCACACGGATCAAAATCTGTGCTAAAACATGATGACCATCTTTAAAATAACCCTTGCAATACAACTGTTTGCACAGATCGCAGGTTACAGCACAACATGTCAAATTAGATGCTAACGCGTTGTTAGCTTACTAGCCCTTACTATCATTGATGCGGTTTAATAAGCTAACGTTACACTGATTAACGTTAAGTCATTTAAATGTGCAAACATATAACACTTCTAACCCGGTTTATTTTGAACAATAATTTAAAAAAGCCACGTCTTTTTCATAACATGGAACGAAAATATTCTATTTAAGAGTTACTTACTTTCTCCATAGCGTGGGCATGAGGTTCCAGAATCTACCAAGACACTAACATCGCCCCGCCTCTCTGCCTATTATCAATGTAGCCCAGAGAAGGGTTGCCAGGTATTGTAGTTTAACCTCATAAAAAATAAAGTTGTATACGCGTAATCGTGTTATGTCAAGATGCATTACTGAAATGAAATAACAATCTAAAACTATTCGTAGCTGCACATCTTACTTATTTAAAGTTATAATGCATTCATGCATATTAACAGCTCATAAAAGTTGGAATATAATCATAAAGCAAAATCGGTCTCTAGAATATTCTGGCACAGGTTTACGAATCGATGCTTAATGCATGGCAACCCTAATGAAAAGGACGTGTGAGAAGAAGAACTTAAAGTTGTTACGTTTCTCACCGAATTAACAGCGCTGCGGTTTCTGACTGGATGAATGGTTGACTAGTAAATAAACGAGCGATATGGTTGATGAGAAAAGTAATGCTGAATGTTCCAGAACTGTTCTGAAATTCTGTGCGTTGCAGCATGCCATGTCCATATGAAACATATTTTTCAGCACAACGTCATACTTTTCTAATAATTCACGTAAAAATTTTCATTTATATACTTTGTAAATCAAACCAGGGCTTGTTATTACATGTTTTATTCCAGTGAATATTCCTAATTGTATTCTCGATCAGATATTGATGCACATAATTCTAATTCACATACCTTAAAATTTTGACTATACAGCACTGACACAAAATGAGTGCAGTGATTACCACAGGATTTTATGAGACTGTGGTTTGTGGACCTCATATATGGGTGTTTCTGCAAGTACGGGCACTTTTAAGTCAAAGCAGTGAAATTTTAGAATGATGTTAAAATTTGTCATATGATGATTTATAAATATATGCACAGTGTCATTACACACCTTGACACACACACACACACACACACACACACACACACACACACACACACACACACATCATATATATATATATATATATATATATATATGTATGTATGTATGTATGTATAACTAATGATTAATGTGATTAAATATAAAATTATAAAGCATTTACAGGTCAAAACACCTTTTTTTGTTCATGTCCCACAACAATGTTGAGATATGTAAAAGTCAAGTCAAGTCAAGTCATCTTTATTTATATAGCGCTTTAAACAAAAAAGATTGCGTCAAAGCAACTGAACAACATTAATTAGGAAAACAGTGTCAATAATGCAAAATGACAGTTAAAGGCAGTTCATCATTGAATTCAGTGATGTCATCATGCAGCTCAGTTCAGTTTAAATAGTATCTGTGCAATAATTTGCAATCAAGTCAACGATATCGCTGTAAATGAAGTGTCCCCAACTATTTCAAATGGATTGGTTTAATATGCATATTAGTTTACAGCATTTATTATTATTATTAACGGATCATTTTTATGAAGGTTTTTTTTTTTTTTTTTTGACTAAATATGCCTGTCCTCCACTTTTGAGTCCTTATTACAACAATTAAAAAAGGCTTTTGTTATGACATTTTATCAAAGACAAACAAGTCGAGTTTCTATGGAAACAGAAATTAGCAGTAAACACATATAGCAGCTGACAAATTGGGCCACCTCACTACCTCACTCACAAGATCCCAAAAATACAAGCTAAATATCATCTTTTCAGTGTCCGTATTTATTGTGTGTCCTTACCATACAGTTCAGTAATTCTGTACTTTGAACTACATTTTAAAAATAAATGTATATTAATGTTTAAGTCATGTATATTAAGGTAGTAGACCTTGCTAGCTGCCAATTAGCTGTAATTTTAGCAAAAATGTCATTTTGGCAACATGTCTTTACCACAGAAGATTAAGGTGTTGCAGTAAAGTAGTACTGTACTTGTGGTAGTGACAAGTTCAAGGTTTACATTTACGTTCTGCTTTGCGTTGGGGTCCTGATCACCCTGTCAGGGTTTATCCTGAGATAACAACCGGCTGGATGTATACTATCCTGCTTATTACATGGCTACTTGTCACATAAGTGAATAATTAGATGCTAAATATTGATTTGAAATTCAAACTAGACGGACATTTAAGGGAAACGGTGCAAACCACTTATTACACAACATTTCACCACAAAAATAATTAAGGCAATAAAAGAATTAAAGGGATACTCCACGCAAAAATGAAAATCCAAACCCGTAAAAGCTCCATTCATCTTCGGAACACAGTTTAAGATATTTTGGATGAAAACCGTGAGGTTTATCACTTTCCCATAGACTGCCAAGTAAATAACAGTGTCAAGGTCCAAAAAAGGTATGAAAGTCATCTTCAGAATACTCCATCTGCCATCAGACGTGCAATCTGGGTTATATGAAGCAACGGGAACACTTTTTGTAAGGAAAGAAAAAAAAAATAACGACTTTATAATTCCTTTGTCAACGATCTCCTCTGTGTCTCTCCATATCACCGTATGCTGTGTATGCTCTTCTGTGTCAACCTCGCCACAAGGATGCGCTGTTTCTACATGTATTTAGCTTTTATTTGAAATAAAACAGAGCATCCTTGTGGCGCGAATGACACAGAAGAGCATACACAGCATACGGTGATAAGGAGACACAGAGTAGACCACTAAAGCATTGGACGAACTGAACAGCACCATAAATAGATTAGAAATTGCTCATCCTGACTCTGCTTTCATCATTGTTGGGGATTTTAACAGGGTGAATATAAGGAAAGTTCTTCCCAAATTCTACCAGCACATAAATTTCCCCACACGAGGTGATCAGACATTAGATCACTGCTATTCAACACTAAAGTACAGTTACAAACCCCTCCCCCGTCCAGCATTCGGCAAAGGTGACCACATTAGCATACTGTTGTTACCAGCCTACAGACAATGCCTCAAACAGGAAAAAACAGTTTCTAAAACAGTTCACAAATGGAGTGAAGATGCCATCTCCACACTGCAGGCCTACTTTGAATCCACAGACTGGCAAATGTTTCAATATGCAGCAGGAGACAACATACAGGAATACACAGATTCTGTGATATGCTACATTAACAAATGCACAGAGGATGTTGTTCCATCCATTAATGTTAAATCATTTCCAAACCAGAAACCATAGGTCAATGGTGAGGTGCGTGCCAAATTAAGAGCACAAACTGCTGCCTTCAACTCTGGGGATCTAACTGCTTACAAGAAGTCCAGGTATGACCTTCAGAGAACCATCAAATCAGCCAAAAGAGACTTTAGGGATAGAGTGGAGGTGTGTCTTTTTCTGCCTCCTTACCGGATGAGCTCAATGCATTCTATGCTCACTTTGAAACAGGCAACACATTCCCTGCTGTGAAAATACCTGCTGACCTTGACGCCTGCCCTTTGGTTCTAACCACACTCGAAGTGAGTAAGGCCTTCAAGAGAGTCAACAGCCGGAAAGCTAGTCAAATCCCACATCTGCTCCTCTCTGCCTGACACCTTGGACCCATTACAATTTGCTTACCTCTCAAGTAGATCCACTGATGACGCTATTGCAATGGCCATACACTCTGCCCTGGAACACTTGGAAGGAAGAGACACCTATGTGTGGATGCTGTTCGTTGATTACAGCTCTAGATTTAACACCACCATCCCTACCAAACTTATAGCCAAACTGAAAGATCTGGGTCTTAACAGTCACTTATGTAACTGGGTCCTGGATTTCCTGACCGGCAGACCCCAGGTGGTTAGAACTGGCAATCACACATCCTCCTCACTTACACTCAGCACTGGCGCCCCACAGGGATGTGTACTCAGTCCTCTCCTGTACTCCCTGTTCACTTATGACTGTTCTGCTAAGCACAGCTCCAACATCATCCTCAAATTTGCTGACGATACAACTATCTTAGGACATCACTAATGGCGATGAGACATCCTACGGAGATGAGGTTAATGCACTCACAGCATGGTGTGCTGATAACAATATTTCTCTTAATGTCAAGCAAAACCAAGGAGATGATCGTGGACTACAGGAAGTCACAGAGAGAGAGTCATGTTCCCATTCACATCAATGGAGAGATAGTAGAGACAGTTAAGAGCTACAGGTTCCTTGGCATTCACATCTCTGAGGATCTTTCCTGGAGCCTACATTCAGAAACCATAGTGAGAACAGCCCGTCAGCTTCTCTACTTCCTGCGGAGACTGAAGAGGTTTGGCATCTCCTCTAACATCATGTCAAATTTCTACTGCTGCACTATAGAGAGCATCCTGACCGGCTGCATCACTGTATGGTACAGCAACTGCTCTTCTCTTGACCGCAAAGCTCATCAGCGAGTGGTGAGAACTGCAGAGCTCATCATTGGACATAAACTCCCAGCCTTACAGGATATCTATCAGACTCACTGCTTGAGAAAGGCTCGCAGCATCATCAAGGACCGCACTCACCCTGCTCATCACCTGTTTTCCACACTGCCATCAGGCAGACGCTTACGATCCATTCGATCACAGACAAACAGACTGAGGAACAGCTTCTATCTTCAAGCCGTCAGACTGCTTAACAACCAGCTATCCTTCATCTAAAACCGGAATACATGCTGCTCTTATGTTTACTTTTATTGTACTTGCACTACCACTATTAAACACACCCAAAATAAGCTCTTTTACACATAACAAATACATTTTTGTAGTGCTGTCAAATGATTAATCGCGATTAATCACATCCAAAATAAAAGTTTTTGTTTACATACTGTATGTATGTGTACTGTGTATATTTATTATGTATATATAAATACACACACATACAGTATATATTTTGAAAATATTTACATGTATATACATTTATATATTTATATTCTTATATTTTATATTATATATAAATATATTTAATATATAAACATAACATATTTTTCTTAAATGTATACATGCATGTGTTTGTAATTATATATACATAATAAATATACACAGCATACACGCATAAATTACACAACCAAAAACTATAAACATTAATGCTACTAATAAAAATTAACCATTTTACATCAATACATTTTGGACATTGCTGTACTCAGGAATACAATCGGAATGTGTGCTGCTCTTAAGTTTATTTATTGCATCTGCATTGCCACTTTAATTTTCCTTCATGTAGCTCTGCGTCACTCTACAAATACAATTTAGACACCGCTCTACCCAAATAATCATATTAGTACCTCAGGACTAATTATGAATACTTGTAACTCTTAACACTGTCTACCTTTATTGTATCTGTTACTGCCACTTATTTGTATATAATGCTCTGTCCATGTCTTTTCTGCCTATGGGCACTGAAGTCACTCAAAAATCTCAGTGCTCTCCACGTATGTCTATGTCTTTTATGTCTTGTTATTGTCACTGTATGTCTGAGCCTCATCACAAGTGTTTCAATGCCCAGTTTTCCCCAGTGTTAACTATGTAAATGACAAATAAATGCCGCTTGACTCTTGACTTGACTCTTGTTGTTGTGTTGGATTTGTATACAGCTGTGGCGAGTGGGGCGGGGCCGAGAGCCGTGGGAGCGGAGCGAGGCCGGTGGAGTGATTGGGAAATTAGCGACACCTGCTCCACTCACCGGTCTCGAGTCCCACGGAGGAGATCGGGAGGATACAAAAGAGGAGCGACGACAGTGAAGGACGAGAGAGGACCAGGCCTGGGCTTTATTTTGGGTTTGGTTTTTGTTTGTGCGCGGCAGTCGCCCGTGAGGGGCTGTCGCGCTGTTTTGTGTTTATTTTGTCATTAAAGTTCTATTTGAGTATCCGCCGGTTCCCGCCTCCTTCTTCCCATCATTATGGAGTTTTTATAGTATTACAACAGCACGCAAGGTTTATGTGCATGTTCCAAGTCTTCTTCTCCATTTTTAGTGTATCTCTGTGGCAGAATTACAGTTTTGATGGAAAACAGCTTTAGTGAAAAAAAAGGTTTACAAAAACACATCTAACTACAAATCTAGTGAAATGCTACAATTATCTGCCCATTAAAAAACTGATTCACGAGTTCACCTGGCTATCCAATCCTGATGGTTAATGGTAAACGAACTTGGCTTGCTGTCCTTAATGGAGTCTTGAACCCGAGGCTTGGCTTGAGTGCCGAGTTCAACCACCCAAAAAGTGCTTGGGAAGGATGGGTAATCAACTGCAAGTAGTTTTTGGTGATACAAGTACAGAAATCTTTAATGGATTCAACCCCCCCCCCCCCCCAAGAATGTGCAGAATGCATTTCACTGTTGTGGCATTGGGGCAATATAAGGCAGGTGAGGGGCTAACGAACGAGAGGGATCCTGTAGAATTGGGGTGAAAAAACACTGCTATCTAAAGTGATCTAAAGTAAAATTTAATTGGAGTAGAAATCACTGCTCTTGCAAAATTGGAAGAAAATATATATGAATATTAGTCAGGGCACTGCGAGAGTGCTGCGCAAAATCACTGCTGTGAGAAATGGAAGTTAGCATGACACATTGTAAGTCAAGTCACCTTTATTAATATAGCGCTTTTAACTATACAGATTGTGTCAAAGCAACTGAACAACATTAATTAGGAAAATAATTTGCCAATAATGCATAATGACAATAGTAAACACTCATTTTTCAGTTAAAGGCAGTTTATCATTGAATTCAGTGATGTCATCATCCAGCTCAGTTCAGTTTAAATAGTATCTTTGCAATCATTTGCTTGGTCATCGATATTGCTGGAAATGAAGAGTCCCCTACTAAGCAAGCCAGAGGCGACAGCAGCAAGGAACCAAAACTCCATCGGTGACAGAATGGAGAAAAAACCTTGGGAGAAATCAGGCTCAGTCGGGGGGGATGTTCTCCTCTGGCCAGACGGAACCAGCAGTTCAATTCCAGGCTGCAGCAAATTCACATTGTGCAGAGGACTCAACTGGTTCCTGTGGTCTTGTCCTGGTGTAAAGACAAGGTCTTTACAGGGGATCTGTATCTGGGGCTCATCTAGCTGTCCTGATCTCTGCTGTCTTTCAGGGCTGTAGAGGTCCTCTCTAGGTGCTGATCCTCCATCTGGTCTGGATACAGACTGGATCTGGTGACTACGGTGACCTTGGAATAAGACAGAAACAGACTAATATTAGCATAGATGCCATTCTTCTAACAATGTAGCAAGCACTTCAGGTGTTAGGGGAAGTGTTCCTGGTTCCGGTTGACCTAATTAATGCAGCCTAAAAATCCTTTAACGGATTTGAATATTAGAAGTGTATTAGTGTGTTATGTGTAACCCAGGTTAAAGAGATTCTATAGAATCTGTAAGAATCTATAGTCTGCCCCGTCCCAGATTCCACTCCACAATAAATGTTTAATCAGGCTCATTTCCCAAAATGGGTGAACCCACAAAGGGGTGTCAGAACTTAACTAACATACAGACCACAGCTGTTACAAAAGGAACATCTTCATTTATATTAAGGGTGTAAATGGACTCCATTTATTACAAAGGGTATTAAACTGTAGGTGTATAAAAGGTTTGAGCTTTGGATGTTCGGGGTTCATTCTGACTCCATTGAACCCAAGGTACTATGTGAACTTTGTCTCTGCTATGCTGCAATAAACATCTTTATCAAGTACGTCCTCATCACTTTTTTTTACATTGGCGAGCCACCCAGTGAGGGATTTCCGAGAAAAGTGGGGAAAGATAAGAAAAGCAGTTTCTTTCTTCTGTGTTGTTTTGTCAGGGAACCCCCTCATTGAAAATATCTAGAAAATATATTTTTTTAAGGACAGGAGAGAATTTGTTTTGATCAGTATTAGCAGGAGGAGTTCTTAAGCCTATTCTGTACAAATTCTGTTTAAGATTCTAACGGAACTGAATCAGCCCGACGCATTGTGTTTGCCTGACATAGGCCTACTGTGGCTATGTAACATAACATAAAATCCAAAGTAGTGTGGTTTTGGCCGACATACCGTGACTGGATGAGTGAAAAATTTGTTTAATAAACCCTAAGCAAACCTTCAGAAAAAAAAAATTGAAACTAAAAAGACAAAAAAAAAAGTACAAAGCAGTGAACAACAGCACCAAACATGGTGACCCATACTCAGAATTCATGCTCTGCATTTAACCCATCCAAAGTGCACACACACCGTGAACACACACCCGGAGCAGTGGGCAGCCATTTATGCTGTGGCATCTGGGGAGCAGTTGGGGGTTCGGTGCCTTGCTCAAGGTTACCTCAGTCATTGAATTGCCGGCCCGAGACTCGAACCCACAACCTTAGGGTTAGGAGTCAAACTCTCTAACCACTAGGCCATGACTTCCCCAAACAGGAGTTGTGAATAATTAGACTAACAGGTATCTTAAAGTAACTAAATAATGTTCAGTCAGTGAAGGAATAAAGCCTATTGAATTGCTGAAGACAATTTAATAAGTTTGTGAAAATGGAAGGGCTAATAGCTAAATACATCGCTAAGCACAGCTCTGTGGGAATGTTTTATGGGATAGAGAAGGCAGATGACCCATACGAGTGGGCTATGTCTCAATTCAAAAAAACTGTCCCAAAAACGCCTAAAAACAAAGAGAGGAAAGTTGCTAAAAGTTGCTAATGCACAAGGTTGTTTTGCCTCATACAATATACCTAAGAAAAGATTAGAAGGAATGAAAACAGAAAACAAGTTGCTTAATTCTTTAGTCAGCAACTATATCATGTCATTGAAAAATTGTGAGGCTGAAGAGATCAATTTAAAGGAGCAGACAGTGAAATTGAGAAAATAAATTTCAAAGTACGAAACAGAAAGGGAAACATTTAGATGTTTGTATGGAGGGACAGCTAGACAGTTGGTACATGCCTAATCCAATTCTGAATATGACGAGAATAACTGCAAGGAAGACTTTAGTCAACGACATAATTCTTCAGATGATTCTGTGAGGTTACCAATAGCACCAGTGCGAACAAGACAGACTGGAAATGAGAGGGTTCTTGATCATGAAATTAAAATGGCCAAGCTGTTAGACAACTGTCTTTATGGACTTTCACAGTCTTATTACAGCATTGTGTTCTTTTGAGCCTGTTAACATGGATCCTGTAGAATTATTGTCAAAACTGGAGAAGGTAGTGGAGATTTATAGCATGTCAAGGGGCGGTCACACTAGACTTTGAACGTGCAAAATTTTTTCGGACACCGCTGCGAATATGGGCGGGAGCAGGTTAATGGTATCCCCTCAGTTATCACAACATGGATTAATGTGCTTGTACTGTGCCTTTTGCGACAGGGTCGAAAGCGTTTTATTATGTTTTACTCTCTGTCTGTCTCTTTCTCTATATAAATACATACACACTAAGCAATAAAAAATTATAAAATGTGTCCTCATTCAAATGTACCATCTGTTCCTGTTTCCATTGACACTGCGAACCCTGCAGCTTTTTTTTTAAATAATCTTTTAAAGATGTAACGTTATTATATAAAATAGGATTCTGCGCTACGGTTAAAATTAGCGCTTCCTTAATTTTTGAATTTCTGTACAGAGAGGTCACACAGTGACGTATCGATCTTCTACTGGTCCCACGTCTTCACGTGATGCGAATTCGCAGGTCAGAGTTCACCAAACTTGAACTTTGGAACGCAGCGAAATACGCAATTTTTCGCATGAGCTTGCATTTCCGGTCTGACGCATTCGCATGCGTATGAATGGAAGTCAATGGAACGAAAAGTGCAGTGTGACCGCCCCTTCAGACGTAGATGCTTGTAAACTTCTTATGATCTTCATTTCTTGCTCATTAACTAGTGCTCTCTCACAGGAAGTTAATGACAAAAGAGCAGATAAAGGTGCAAGGAGAGATGCTCTACTTAGACTTGCTGGTGTGGCAACTGAGTTCGAAAACAGGGACACTTATTACCAGGGAATCGCCCTCGACAAACTAGGAGCACAAGGCTCACAGGCTCGTATCAGTTGGAGTCAGGCATGAGACTTGGGTGAGGTATACAAACAATAAAAATCACTTTTATTGATTAAAATAATCCAAACAGTCACAGGAAAAGAAAACCACTATCACCAAAAAGGATATTCAAAATTGGACACTCCTGGTGACAGAAATTGGGGACGGCACCCAAAATCACTCAACTAAGGGGCCTCCTTATTCTCCTAAAAACCACAAACACACGTGCACTCACACCGCCCTCAGTCAAACACCTCCTTATGACACAGCAATCACTCCAAAATACCACCACCAAGGTGAGGAGGGCTGCCGCCCTTAGTTTCCTTGCTGTCCAGGCCTACAATAAAGAACACACACATAAGATGCACATACCACAAATAAAAACAAAATGAAAAAAAAAAACACAAACTACACGAAAACAATTATTCGACCCAAATGCACAGTGTTCAATTCAAAACGGTATGATAAACATTCTCATCACATGTAGAAAGATACATTCCAGATGATCACCTCACAACATTGTTTAATACTACACATTCACCACTTAAATTCAGGGTACTCCTATGAGAAAAGTTGTATAACCGAATATCCCAGACAGCATCAGGAAAATATGGACCAAGTGTTTGTTTAAATCCTACCGGGGCCACAAAGACCACACTTGGAAAAAAAAAAAAACATTCACATAATGAGTAAACCAAAAAGGGTGAAAACTTAAATCAAAACAAAAATGAACAGTGATGACTAAGAATAATGAGCATCAAATGCCACTTTAAAATACAGCTCATTACATTCTAGATAACCAATATCAAATCCCGGGCAATGAAAACATCCCCACCAGTTCTCATGGAATAGAAGAAAAATAGCTGATGTTAAAGGTGTCGTTGAGGTCGGAGACGTCGTAGTGACGCTAGTCATTAAGGCTACATAGAGCAGCACAACAGCACACAGTATTGTATGCTTGCAGTCGTATATCCATAAAATAAAGTCAAACAGCAGCACGTAGTAAGTTAGTGGTCGCTCAGCAACTTATGTTAAACTGGACCTCTGATCCAAGCGTCCAGTAAACGACAATGATGGCAAAACAACCCACCATGATCTTGAACAGGCATATGAAACACCTGGATTAAAACAAAACAAAAAAAAGAAACTCACAAGCGGACTTGCGGTCAGACTGAGGCATTAAATATGAAAGGTTGAACACATACCTGAAACAGCACATCATTAAAAAAACGCGGAGCTCATCCGCTTTACCAGAAGCTCACACAACAACGAACGCCGCCGAGTGTGCGCCGATTAATTCCCCTGTCCACTCTCCAGCTCTTGCACACTGCGCCAGAACAATGACATGAAATCACATGTAATAGAGGTAACATGCGCCAACCACCTTTATAGTCCTCATAACTAGAGCTAAATCACCATCCAGCCAAGCGTTAATAGGCGGAGCGAATGCCTGCTGCTACAATCTACCCCCCAACTTCTCATTGTCGTCCCGACGGTGAAACAAATACCTAACGTTCGTAAGCTCGAGTGACTTAATGCCACGGTCTAAACAAAGCCACAACAGAATGAGACCCTTGCACTGGAGAATTGGCTGCTCCAGGGTCTACCCTTCCAACTGCTCGTGGAAGGTGGTGCATATTGGAATGTTCTCCAGCCCCCTGACGTCTTGTTCGACGTGGAACTACAGTCGAGTCGGGTGACCTCGGGGATATGGCCGATGGCACAAATAGTCGACTCATATCTCTGCCACCACCATCCTCCTCAAGCGGCATACTGGAGGTGTTGTCGGGTGGGGTAGCAGCAGTCACCACTCCCAATACTGGGGTACCTGCAATAGTCCTTCCACGGGCCACTGGGGGAACTCCAGGCACCACATAACCCAAATCGACATCCTCCAACTCTTCCTAAGGGCACCCCAGCTTCTCGGGGTGCCCTTATGACTTGATAGATAATCGAACTCCATAAATCCTGAATCTTATGATGACCCCATACTGAATGATCACAAAGGTACACCCGTCATCCCACCTGCAATGGTAACTCCCGCACCCGCTGATCATATGTCGCTTTACGCCGAGTGGCCGCAACCTTCAGACGTTCACGAGCACTCTCAAAGGCCACTTGTAACCGAGCCTGAAGAAGTGCTGTGGGACTTGGTCACTTTGTAAAGACTGCACAACTGTTGGATCAAAACGGCTTCAAAGTTGCGGCCCTGGTCGGAATGAATCCACCCAGGAACCCCAAACTTGAAGAACCATTCTTCCACCAGGACTCGGGCAACAGTCTCTGCCCTCTGGTCGGAAGTCGGAATAGCCACAGTTAATACCAGTACGTTCTCCTGCCCTGAAAGTGACGCCTCTAAAACAGTGAAATCCATAGCCAAGATTTCATTGGGCCTGGATGCCAAAAGGTGCCCCATGAAACTTCGAGCAATGGGGGAGACGCCTTGGCCAACTGACACCTCTCACATCCCTGAACCCAATGAGAAACATCAGTGGCCATGCCCGGCCAATAGCATCTCTGTCACACCAATTCCAAAGTGCGTTTGATGCCCTGATGCCCATGCTGTTGATGGAGCTGTGTCAGTACCTCTGATCTCAAAATTCTTGGCAACACTTACTGTAATACTTCCTCTCCGCCATATTGGACCTCAAAATCGAAAACTGCTAATTCAGCTGCCCATCGCTGCTCAGTAGCGCCAAGCTTAGCAGTGGCCAAGTGGCTCAGCGGGTTGTTATCAGTTCGTATGACACATTTATTACCTAAAAGGTACTTTTCAGTCATAGCCCATTTAAGAGCCAAGAATTATAATCGCATTGAGCTATACGTGGCTGTATTACGCTCCGCAGGCCTAAGAGTACGGCTCGCATAGGCAACGGGGCGAACTTTGCCATCGACTTCTTGCGAGAGTACCGCGCTCAGTCCCGCATAGCTGGCATCCACCTCCACGATAAAAGGTTTTGCAAAATCTGCATACGCCAGAACGGGTGCCGTAGAAAGCCGTTGCTTAAGGGTCCCAAAAGCCTCCTCACACTGCGCCGACCAAACCTCGATAAACCCTTGTTTACTTTTCTTACCCGACTTCCCCCCAGTCGCTTCGGCTACCAATTTATGCAATGGAGCAGCCAGCTTGGCAAACCCTTCTACAAAGCGCCTATAGTAGCTCACAAAGCCCAAAAAGGTCCGTAGCTCTGACACAGTGGACGGACAAGGCCATCGAGCTACAGCCTCAATCTTACCCAGGTCCGTCGCTACTCCCTGGGCAGAAATGACATGCCCCAGATATTTAACTTCTTCCTGAAAGAACGCACACTTGTCCAATTTGGCCTTCAAATTCTCAGCCCGTAGGCGCCTCAGTACTATTCTCAACCGCTGCAGATGTTGCTGCACTGATGAACAAAATACAATTATATCATCAAGGTTCAATAAAACTGTTTGATGTCTCTGAAGTCGCTCCATCAATCGCTGAAATGTACTCGGGGCATTACAAAGGCCAAATGGCATGCAATTCCACTCAAAAAGCCCGAATGGAGTAAAAAAAGCGGTCTTTGGTCGGTCGGATTCAGAGACAGGGACCTGATTGTACCCGCTGGCTAGGTCCAATGTGGAGAACCAGCGAACCCCTGTCAATGAATCCAACGTCTCCTCGATCCTTGGTAGTGGAAAAGCATCCTTACGTGTCTTAGAGTTAAGTTACCGGTAATTGACGCACATGCGTTGGCTCCCATCCTTCTTCTTAACTAACACGATAGGTGACGCGTAAGGACTACAACTCTCTCTGATAATTTGGGAGTCCAGCAACTGGTTAATATGGGTTTTTACCAACTCATACTCCGAAGGTGGAATTCGCCTATAGCGCTGTCGGACAGGAACATCATCAGTTAGTGGGATCTCATGGGACAACAATCTAGTACAACCCAGATCTCCCTCATGCATTGAAAACACACTCTGGTATTCTAGAAGTAGGGCCTTAACTTGTAACTGTTCCTCGACCAATAACCCCCCCTAAATCAACAGATTCAATTTGGTCGGGTACAGGAGTACTTGAAACACCACCAGCAGCAACCTGTGCGACCACTGATGGAACCTCAGCCACTCCAACAGGCAAGTCTGTCAAATATACTTCCCTCAACTCACCTATAACTGTGGTGGGGTAAAGCACCACACACACAGTGCCTACATTGACCAAAGGCACATAAACCGTACCTCCGACCACCGGTACCAATGCGGGAGAGGCTAATAGGCCTGCAGGAAGGCCTACACTGGGACTAATTTGGTTAACTTAAGAATGATATATGAGGTGACAATGGAAATTGGAGAGCATCCTCTAGTATTTGTATCCAGGTTGTGGGAAATGTTTAGCTGTTACAGTGGTTTGCCAAATGCAATTTGACAAACCCTCTTGTTTAAGTCTGCATTGATTGCACAAAGTAGTTCACACATGTGAGAAGCCATTACTATGCATGTAGATGTAAATGCACCATACGAGCAAATCATTTTCAAAATGACAGTATTTCATTACAAGAAGTCAAATGAAAGCTGCAGAATCTAGACAACCAATTGCTGCCTTTGGCATTAGAGAATGTTCTAGATTGTGACAACCTCGGTTTCCATCAGAGACCAAAGCGATTTGCAGGAGTAAATTCAGAAGGTGTAACTCTTTGTTATGCATGTGGAAAAGCTGCTCACATTGGCAGACATTGTTTGGAGAGAAGTAGGAACAATCATGAAGTTGTCTGTTTTGCATGTGGAAGGATGGGACACAAGGTAAGACAGTGTCACTTTTCACACAAAAGAAAGATGAGCTATCGTGATTTGCTTAAGAAGATAGGAAGTTTAGAAGCCCAGCTTGCTCTGTTGAAAGGAAATAAGGAAAAGGCCTTTCACACCTTGCCAGACACAGCACTGCATAAACATGACTGTAGCTCAGTCACAAGCAGATGCTAATGTGAATTGGATTTATTGTTTTATGATAGTATCATATTTTAGGAAAATATGTTTACTATCAAAAAGGGGGTGATTCTTTATAATTTCTGAAAAATTTGTTCATGGCATTAATATTTAAATTTAATTTATGAAAAATTATTTAATTGAATTCTATGATTAAATTTCTATAGCTTTGATATTTTGAATGTGAAAAGATTCTTGTGGAGGAAAGGGGGGTGACCTCTTCTTTTTGATCTTGTTTCAGGTATAAGCATCGAGATGTTTGTTGGAAATGTATAACCTCAGAAGAAAGATAATCTGGTCATCTGAAGGACAAGAAGGCCAGCAGAACCAGTGGAGCCAGGGGAATTCCACAAGAAAAAAAGTACCTCTTAAAGAACAGAGTGATCACCAGAAATCCAGAGATTCCCAGACCTGTAAGATCCAGAACTCCAAGACTAAAAGAACTAGAAACACTGATACCCATCATGGGATGGATGGAATGTGATGGAACCTGATGGAATGGCACAGACTGCAACAACACCAATGACTGCTTCTTCTTTAAGGACTTTTCCAAATGGAAAAGAATAGACACTGGAAAAGAGAACCAATGAGAGATCAAACCATTTTCAGAGACTGTGGACTGAGATGGAAAAGAAGTGGTCAATGGACATGCCCACACTAAGTAATGCACAAAGACACTGACTCACTGCACATGACACTAGAAAGACACAAATATACGCATACTCAAATGCAGAAAATATATTATTGTCTATTGAATGCACACGTGGACAACTGATGTCCACATTGAAAAAAAAGGGACAGAATGCACATGAAGAAAACACACACACACAGTGTTGGGGAGTAACTAGTTACATGTAACGACGTTACGTAATTTGATTACAAAATAAATGTAACTGTAATCAGTTACAGTTACTAAGAAAAAATGTGTAATTAAATTACAGTTACTTATGAAAATGTTGACGATTAAAAAAAGGGGATTACATTTGAATATTTACACACATCCACAAACAGATTTAACTGATTTCTTTCCCAAATTACACTTAGACACATGGCACTATAATTAATGCTTTGTGGAAAACACAGGCAGGTTCATGGAATCCATTCATAAAAACTGAACTCCTATAGCCTAACGCGGACAGAATATGCCACATTTTGGACGAATAAATCAATAGGTCAGTACACTTGAATCAAAGCACGATATGGACTAGTGTCTGTGAATATTAAGCCGCAAAAAGACAATATATGAATTCTGCACATTCTGGGTGTCTGTGGAAATCAGGCGCGGACTGGCCATCAGGAGGACCTGGACAATTCCCAGTGGCCTGGCAGCCGATCTGGCCCGCTATTTTAATATTATTGTTGTGTAGTTGCCTGCCGAATGTACTAAAGCGATAATTTCCATTCCAGTTCGCTATTCGATAGTTAAAGGAGTCATATGATGCGATTTCAAATTTTCCTTTCTCTTTGGAGTGTTACATGCTCTTGGTGAATAAAGAAGATCTGTAAAGTTGCAAAGACTAAAGTCTCAAATCCAAAAAGATATTTTTTAAAAAAGTTGAGACTCGTCCAGGCCCCCTGAAATGGATTATTCAAACACGCCCCCACATATCTACGTCAGCATGTGGGAAGATCTGCATAACACCACCCAGATGTTCACGCAAAGAAAGAAGTTGTACCTTTTATTCTCGTTGTAGTATTGTTGTTGCCGCCGCCGCCATGTCGTATAGATGCTCTGTGTTTCACTGTGAAAGCATAACTACTTTGTTTGGCCTTCCAAAAGAGGACAATATCCGCTTTGTCATGCCTGGGGCTGATCTGTGCTGGTCACTGAGGAAATACATCAACTTTGCACTATGGATCGCAGAATGGGCTTTCACCGTAGACAAAGCGGAGTCCACGTAGAATCCGCCTCAAGCCACCTGCCTCTGCTCACTCAAGCCTGCCGCGGCTCACTCTAGACCGTGAATCAAGGCCGTGGTTTGTGAAGCTGTTTCTTTGAGAAATCGAAACTACTTTGATTTTGCCTTCCAAAAGAGGACATGACTAGAAATCATGTTTATATCACGTTTATAATTGGTTTTATGTTTATGTCTCATCGCTCCGGCCGGACAAGGCATCACAATATGTTAAGAGGCATAATATTTCCATCACATGCTTGAGGCATTCGGCCAATCACAACGTGCTGGATAGCTGGCAAATCAGTTTCAGAAGGCGGGGCATAGAGGAGACACAATAATGTACAGTATGTGGAAAATAATGTTTTTTTTAACCTTAAACCGCATTAACACATTTCATTACACCAAATACACAAATGTTATTTTTAGCAGCATCATATTACACCTTTAAATCTTGAATACATCATGAATTGGTTAGTCATGACTGGCGATGCTTCAGCTCACGTGCTCTCCGTGCCTCCGCCAAATGGTTTGGATCAGAGTAATCAATGCGAGAGAGAGAGAATGGAGTGGACTGTGGAAGCACACAGGTGGAGCAGAGAAGAGTCGTTTTTAAGTGAGGTCCATACAAAAAATAGGGTTGTCCATGTTTCAGAATTTTTTGTTGGTGTATGAGTGTGAGATTTCCCAGCCTGAATTCCCAGCCTGAAGAAATTAATGGTGCAGACATGCAGTTTCATTTAATACAGCTAGGCCTACTGAATCTCACTGGGTTTTCAGCCTCAATATATGAGTACATGAACACATAAACAAATCTCTAGAACTGCTCTGAGTCACTTCATGAGCATTTTACTTATTTTGAGAAAACTATCATCATGCCATATACAAAGAGACACCAATGTTTCAGGAGTTTAGTACACAGAATATGCCAGAATAGGATATATTAGATAACCGTATTTGAGTTGATGTATATGCTTTTATTTATTATTATTTTCTAATTAACTATTTTTTTCCAAACCATTGTTATATACAGTGTTTCCAGTAGTTATGCAAAGATTTGGTTTCAAAAACAGTATCAGTAAACAATTTCTTATGATTTTAAATCTGCATTGAACTTCAGATCGTTCTAATTTGATCATCTTAAAGTGAAAGGCGAAAGTCTGACTAGCACTGTCCATGCATGGTGTAGATGTTTGAAAATGATGCAAATACACATTCAAATAGAAATTTATAAAGTATCAAAAAAGTTATCAAAAGTAATCAGTTAGATTACAGGTGCATCAAATCTGTTTCGTCGACAAACCTTACATTGATGTGAGGCATAATTTAAATGTGCAGTCACGTAACATTCAACTTTTAATAAACTTATTGTAATTCAAACGATTTTTTTAAACATGGCAGCTTTTAAGGCTATATTTCAGTGAGATAAAGTGTAGTATTTGTGTGCAATTTCAACATTGAATTAGCCACGTTACTCAAACATTTTGTAAATCCAAGAATGACAATGATCACTCACCTTACATCAGGTACCACAGAGCCCGCGAGAGAGCTTGCCTGTGACAAGATGGCCGCCGGTGATGACGTTAGAGACTCCGCCGTAAGACATCTAGCCTTTATTATGTATATCTATGGTTTTTATGACAATGAAAACAGCAGTATACACATAAGTAAATTGTATGAAAAATACTGTATTTTTTCTTACACGCGAAACATGAACACATGTTATATTGCAGACTGTAAACACAATCAAAGCTTCAAAAAAAAAAAAAAAAAAAAAACACGAAAAACGGGACCTTTAATCTCCCTGCAATTGTATGTGGTGCTTTTTCTTTGGCAACACAATATGAAACTTTATAAGATGCCAAGTGTAATTTGTGATTGATTGTTATGCTCTTGCTGAGTATCTGAGCTGATTTCTGCTTTTTCTTTGTTGGGCAAGAAGTACTACTACAATGACTGCATGCATCACCTTCGCTATCTTTTCTGCTGATTTCTGCTGTTTGCGGCAGAATTGGACGACTGTCTGTGTTTTCTGCTGCTTCATCTGAAGGGGTCTCGGTCTCAGTGCCTCTTTTTCTCGTGAAAAAATCATAAATGGTACTTTTTGACTTTGGCTTGCTCATGCTCAGCATAAAATAAATTAAAGAGTGGCTAATAATATTTAATCACTCAATCCTTTGCATCATCGCAGTGGGGAAACAAAAATGGCCGCGTCAGAGATACTGCGCGCTATGATAAAAAGCGTGATTGCATACGTGGGTCAGGTGACTGACGTATAGTATTTATTTAGCGTTTATTTGAATGTTTTTGAGTTGTTTTTTTGGGGGGGGTGCTTTTCTTCATAATCATTATAGTTGCAGTTGGTGTTGTTTTATTATTAGTTATTATTATTAAAATTGCATTCAGTAATTTTAGAATATTTTCCATATATCATGGGGAAACATTTTTTTGAAGTCCCATGACCCAGGATTTGTAAACCTCTGCATTACACCTAGCCCCAACTCAAGCATCACAAACACAACCCTTATAGGTCTATAAAATTATAGATCTCAACAGGTAAAAGTAGGTTACTTTCAATAACAATTTAGTTTACCTGTTGTATTGACTGAAACCTAAACAATCCATCAAATTCCTCTATTTTATAAAATCACTGCTACTGTTTTCAAATACTCCAAACTTCTCCTTTTTTTGTTTTCATAAAAGAATTTGAGCATTATTTTGAGAATTTTATTATTTGAGCATCTCATTGATAAAATCATCTAATAACAAACTGCTTAAAACATTATCTTTTAATATATATATATATATATATATATGTTTGTAATTATTTTCCTTTTTGTAATTCTTTAATGACTTGTATGTTATTCTCAAAACCTCCAGTTTGTTAAGTGTTTAGGTTTAAATTTTTTTTTTTTTTTTATTAATTTGTACCATTTACAATTGTTTATCATTGTTAGTATTTACTGTCTGTACATTCCTTTTTGAGAATTATCAACAACGACAACAAACATTATATATAAAATAAAACTGAGTTTCAGATATATATTTGACGAAAAAACATTTATGTTATTCTGTGATTATATTGCTATGCAGAATAAATAAGTATAAGTTATATTTGTACTTTCAAAAATAATTGATTCTTTTTATAGTTAATGTATATAAATACTGTCACACCCCAGGACTGTTTGTTGCATTTTCTTTCCCCATGTACTCAGTGTGACCTAGTTTCTGTCTTCCATTCATTTTGTCATTTGGTTCAGGTATGTCTAGTTAATTATCTTTGTTTGCCAATGTATTTAAGTTGTTTTCAGTTCACTGTTCTCTGTCTGGTCTACTTGGTCCCTACATGTCAAGTCAAGTCAAGTCATCTTTATTTATATAGCGCTTTAAACAAAACAGATTGCGTCAAAGCAACTGAACAACATTAATTAGGAAAACAGTGTGTCAATAATGCAAAATGACAGTTAAAGGCAGTTCATCATTGAATTCAGTGATGTCATCATGCAGCTCAGTTCAGTTTAAATGGTATCTGTGCAATAATTTGCAATCAAGTCAACGATATTGCTGTAAATGAAGTGTCCCCAACTAAGCAAGCCAGAGGCGACAGCGGCAAGGAACCAAAACTCCATCAGTGAGAGAATGGAGAAAAAATAAAAAAACCTTGGGAGAAACCAGGCTCAGTCGGGGGGCCAGTTCTCCTCTGACCAGACGAAACCAGCAGTTCAATTCCAGGCTGCAGCAAAGTCAGATTGTACAGAAGAATCATCTGTTTCCTGTGGTCTTGTCCCGGTGGTCGTCTGAGACAAGGTCTTTACAGGGGATCTGTCTCTGGGGCTCTAGTCCTGGTCTCCGCTGTCTTTCAGGGCTGTAGAGGTCCTTTCTAGGTGCTAATCCACCATCTGGGCTGGATACATACTGGATCCGGGTGACTGAAGTGACCCTCTGACTTGGATACAGACTGGATCTGGTGGCTATGGTGACCTCGGAATAAGAGAAAAACAGACTTATATGAGCGTAGATGCCATTCTTCTAACAATGTAGCAAGTACATCGGGTGTTATGGGAAGTGTTCCCGGTTCCGGTTTACCTAAATTAATGCAGCCTAAAAATCCTTTAACGGATTTGGATATTAGAAGTGTATTAGTATGTTATGTGTAAGCCAGGTTAAAGAGATGGGTCTTTAATCTAGATTTAAACTGCAAGAGTGTGTCTGCCTCCCGAACAATGTTAGGTAGGTTATTCCAGAGTTTGGTCGCTAAATAGGAGAAGGATCTGCTGCCCGCAGTTGACTTTGATATTCTAGTTATTATCAAATTGCCAGAGTTTTGAGAACGGAGCGGACGTGGAGGACTATAATGTAACAAGAGCTCGTTCAAATACTGAGGTGCTAAACCATTCAGGGCTTTATAAATAATAAGCAAGATTTAAAATCTATACGATGTTTGATAGGGAGCCAGTGCAGTGTTGACAGGACCGGTCTAATATGATCATACTTCCTGGTTCTAGTAAGAACTCTAGCTGCTGCATTTTGGACTAACTGGAGTTTGTTTACTAAGCGTGCAGAACAACCACCCAATAGATTATTACAATAGTCTAACCTTGAGGTCATAAACGCATGGATTAACATTTCTGCATTTGACATTGAGAGCATAGGCCGTAATTTAGATATATTTTTGAGATGGAAAAATGCAGTTTTACAAATGCTAGAAACGTGGCTTTCTAAGGAAAGGTTGCTATCAAATAGCACACCTAGGTTCCTAACTGATGACGAAGAATTGACAGAGCAGCCATCAAGGCTTAGACAGCGTTCTAGGTCATTACATGCAGAGCTTTTAGGTCCTATAATTAACACCTCTGTTTTTTCCAGAATTTAGCAGTAAGAAATTACTCGTCATCCAGTTTTTTATATCGACTATGCATTCCGTTAGTTTTTCAAATTGGTATGTTTCGCCAGGCCGCGAAGACATATAGAGCTGAGTATCATCAGCATAACAGTGAAAGCTAACACCGTGTTTCCTGATGATATCTCCCAAGGGTAACATGTTAAGCGTGAAGAGTAACGGCCCTAGTACTGAGCCTTGCGGTACTCCATACTGCACTTGTGAACGATATGATACCTCTTCATTCACTGCTACGAATTGATGGCGGTCATATAAGTACGATTTAAACCATGCTAATGCACTTCCATTAATGGCAACAAAGTGTTCTAGTCTATGCAAAAGAATAGTGTGGTCAATAGTGTCGAACGCAGCACTAAGATCCAATAGCACTAATAGAGAGATACAACCACGATCAGATGATAAGAGCAGGTCATTTGTAACTCTAAGGAGAGCAGTCTCAGTACTATGATACGGTCTAAATCCTGACTGGAAATCCTCACAGATGCCATCTTTCTCTAAGAAGGAATATAATTGTGAGGATACTACCTTTTCTAGTATCTTGGAAAGAAAAGGGAGATTCGAGATCGGTCTATAATTAACTAGTTCTTTGGGGTCAAGTTGTGGTTTTTTGATGAGAGGCTTAATAACAGCCAGTTTGAAGGATTTTGGGACATACCCTAATAACAATGAGGAATTAATAATAGTCAGAAGAGGATCTATGACTTCTGGAAGCACCTCTTTAGGAGCTTAGATGGTATAGGGTCTAACATACATGTTGTTGGTTTAGATGATTTACACAAGTTTATACAATTCTTCCTCTCCTATAGTAGAGAATGAGTGGAACTGTTCCTCAGGGGATCTATAGTGCACTGTCTGATGTGATACTGTAGCTGATGGCTGCATGGTTACAATTTTATCTCTAATAGTATCGACTTTAGAAGTAAAGTAGTTCATAAAGTCATTACTGCCGTGATGTTGAGAAATGTCAACACTTGTTGATGCTTTATTTTTCGTTAATGTAGCCACTGTATTGAATAAATACCTGGGGTTATGTTTGTTTTCTTCTAAAAGAGATGAAAAGTAATCAGATTTAGCCATTTTTAATGCTTTTCTGTAATATAGGTTACTTTCCCTCCAAGCAACATGAAATACTTCTAGTTTTGTTTTCCTCCAGCTGCGCTCCATTTTCCGGGCTGCTCTCTTTAGGGTGCGAATGTGCTCATTACACCACAGTGTCAGACTGTTTTCATTAACCTTCCTTAAGCGTAAAGGAGCAACTGTATTTAAAATGCTAGAAAAGAGAGAGTCCATAGTTTCTGTTACATCATCAAGTTGTTCTGAGGTTTTGGATATGCTAAGGAATTGGGATACATCAGGAAGATTACTTACAAAGCTGTCTTTTGTGGTAGACGTGATGGTTCTACCATACTTGTAACAAGAAGTGGAATTTACAGTATGGTTATATGAAGTTTACACAAAACTAAATAATGATCTGAGATATCATCACTTGGCTGCATAATTTCAACACCATCAACATCAATTCCATGTGACAGTATTAAATCTAGAGTATGATTTCGACAATGAGTAGGTCCTGAGACGTGTTGTCTAACCCCAATAGAGTTCATAATGTCTATAAATGCTGATCCCAATGCATCTTTTTCATTATCAACATGGATATTAAAATCACCAACAATTAAAACTTTATCTGCAGCCAGCACTAACTCGGATGTAAAATCAGCAAAACTCTTTAATAAATCTGTATGGTGCCCTGGTGGCCTGTATACAGTAGCCAATACAAACATCACAGGGGATTTATCATTAACATTTGTTTCTCTGGATAATGTTATATTAAGCACCAATACTTCAAACGAGTTATACTTGAAGCCTGCTCTCTGAGAAATCCTGAAAACATTGTTATAAATTGAAGCAACACCTCCCCCTTTACCTTTTGGACGTGGCTCATGTTTATAACAGTAATCTTGGGTTGTAGACTCATTTAAAATAATGTAATCATCAGGTTTTAGCCAGGTTTCTGTCAAACAGAGTGCATCTAAATTATGATCAGTGATCATATTATTTACAAAAAGTGCTTTCGTAGAAAGGGACCTGATATTCAATAAGCCAAGCTTGTTTATCCATATTGCATCTGTTCTTTATTTGTTGAACCTCAATTAAATTGTTGCTCTTAAATTGGTTTGGACGTTTTTCGTATTTTCTAGCCCGGGGAACAGACACAGTCTCTATAGTGTGATATCTAGGTGAAAGAGTCTCTATGTGCTGAGAATTAACTGACTTCTGTGACTGGAGGAGGCTAGAAGACGGTTGGTTTAGCCAGTCTGTCTGCTTCCTGACCTGGGCCCCAGTTAGTCAAGTACAAACTCTAAGACTATGTGCCATATTTCTAGAAAGAAGAGCGGCACCACCCCAGGAGGGATGAAGACCATCTCTTTTCAACAGGTCAGGTCTGCCCCAAAAGCTTGTCCAATTGTCTATGAAACCTATGTTATTCTGTGGGCACCACTTAGACATCCAGCCATTGAGTGATGACAATCTGCTATGTATCTCATCACCACGGTAAGCAGGGAGGGGACCAGAGCATATTACAGTGTCTGACATCATGCTTGCAAGTTCACACACCTCTTTAATGTTATTTTTAGTGATCTCCGACTGGCGAAGTCGAACATCATTAGCACCGGCGTGAATAACAATCTTACTGTATTTACGTTTAGCATTAGCCAGCACTTTTAAATTTGCTAAGATGTCAGGCGCTCTGGCTACCGGTAAACATTGGACTATGGTGGCTGGTGTCTCTATTTTCACATTCCGTACAATAGAATCGCCAATAACTAGAGCACTTTCATCAGGTTTCTCAGTATGAAACTCACTGAGTGGGGAGAACCTGTTTAATGTTTTGATCCGAACATAAGATTGGTGTTTAGACCCACAACTATGCCGCCTCACAGACACCCAAGTGCCCTGCTGCAAAGGCCCTGTTACCGAAACCGAACAATGTACAGGACTCCCTGAGCTAGACGCATCCAAAGCCGTATCTAGAGCCCTCACATTCTTACTGTCCTCAATTAAAGTTGGGATGCGTGTCTCTAATTCTGAAATCTCCTCTGTCAGCCTAACTATTTCCCTGCATTTATCACATGTGAATCCCTCATCACTGACAGAGATAGATAAACTATACATGTGGCAAGCAGTGCAAATAACAATAGCAGGAGAAGCCATTACTCACCGTGCTTGATGAAAGATTCTTACCACAGTTGTTTGATGAACTTGTGAAAACCGGAGAGAGGAGAGGAGGAAAGAAAACAGCGATAGGCACAAATGGAAACGCTAATGACAAGCTAACGAGTGCTAACGCGATGCAGGTGCACTGCACTCGCGGATTTAAAATAAAAGTGAACGATCAAATTAATCAGATTAGATTGATAGATAATATCAGAAATATGGTGGGAAATTAAGTTATATTTTATCACTTTAAACAACAGAGAGTGATAGTAATATAAAGATTCTACAGAAAAACAAAGCTACACGGAGCTACGATCACAAAACAGCAGCACGGCAAGCAGGAAGCAGGAATCACACTGTCCAACACTCATGTGCATCCAGCCTGTCCATCCTGTGTTTACCCTCTTGTGGATTATTCAAGACTATTTGCATTAATCTTTATCTTCTTCGTGCATTTATCTCACCGTAGTTTGACAGAAGACCGGACTGGGAAAAGGGACAAAAAGTTTGCTGCGTTTCCCCCCCCCCCTTATTTTGTTTTTTTGTTTTGAAAGTGTTTAGTTTGTTTTTTTTCCCCATGGATATTGCCGCATGATTCACCTCATTAGCCCACAAAGACCTTCCCTTCTTGGACTATGCTGTGGAGTTCTAATGCTGTTCGACAACATTGCGCTGAACTCACTGTCTGGATCGGGGCTAATTACCATTGCCTCCATCTACCTCCCAGACACCACTGGACTGAGGCCATCATCCGGTGTCTGAAGAGCATGTGCCCCAGATCCAGAACACAGCCAGACCCAGAGCCCAGCCCACCATCAACCAGCTGCACGGAGCCAAAACCTGAACCCACTGTGGACGGAGAGCCCATGCCCACCATGATCAATGAGCCATTGCTGAGGAGAACGACAGAGCTGGAGATAGTCCTCCAGCCATACTAACTTGGATTTATATGTGGAGATGACTTGTCTTCTTCCGCCATCATCTTCTGTCTGTCCCGTCATGACCACGGAGGTCGTGTTTGAATTATCTGTCTGCCTTGAACTGGCTATCTGCCCTGAACTATCTGCCACGGAGGTCATTCCCCTGTCACTGGTGCTCCCGGTGCTGGGAGTGGCCTTGTGGTGTGTGTGGGCAGCACACACTGTTCATAAGACCCCTGATCTCCAGAACTCACGCCCAGCCTCCCTATCACACCACCTCTGTACCAGTCCTCACCATCGCCTCTGCTGTCTCCTGGAAGCCCCTCTGCTCACCCTCAGCCCACCATCTGTGTGGTGGGATCACCAAATGACTGCCAGTCTCCATCGGTGTTGTGTTGTTTAAGTTGTGTTCAGTTCACTGTTCTCTGTCCGGTCTATTTGGTCCCTACGTGTGCATCCAAGAGAAAATTACATCTATGAAAAACTTCAGTCAGGTTTCGGGCTCCATCATAGCACAGAAACTTCTAAATTATCTAAGCTAATTGAGTGTGTTAAAGATGTAAATGATGGGATGACCAATAATTTTCTTATGTTAAATTCAAATAAAATCCAGAGATATTACTTTTTGGACCAAAAACATACCTGGGATAGCAAACTTCACTAAAGTAAGTAGGGTATTTTCACATTTGGCTCCTAAACTCTGGAATGGCCTTCCTGATAATGTTTGGGGCTCAGACAACACTTTATATATCTCTGTTTAAATACATATCTTGCCAAGCATTAATGCATCCTATAATCTCATACTCCGCTTCTGATCAAATGCACATTATCATTCTTTGCTTAAAATGTCATGAACAGCAGCTACACTATTCTCTATCTACTTTTCTGTTTCTGCCATGGGATGGGCATCCCAAGGCAACTAGAAATTACTCAAACTTCAGTGTGGATCCAGCCTCTTATGAAGATTTGAGATGACCCAACACCTGAGAAAACATGACACCAACTCCTCTGAGGGCCTCAGATGAAGCAAACCCTGAACCAATATACAAACTGGCAAAATATGATATAATTTTGCGTTTAAATATAAAATTAAATGTGTTTTATTTATTCCGATATTTGTGTGTGCCCTTGTCTCTACACCAATGGTTCTTAAACTTTTTTTGCGCATTTAGCTTTTGAATGACCAGCATCTGCCTGGGTCTGTGCGACTTCATCTATGGATTTTCTGTTCCCTTTCACACACCGATCCATCTCCCATTCCAAGTTACGTCCTTTGGCTGTTTACTGTTTTTTTTCTTTTCTTTTCTTTTTTTTTTTTTTTTTTGCTGATGGCATTCACTTATAACATGCATTTGAAAAAGCAACACACCAAACATTTTCCCTTGTAATGGCTTGTAATGAGAAGCGTTTTTAAACTTGTTGTCCAACAAAACAGAACATAATAAAGTTTTTACTCCACAACATCCGTTCAGTGTCTGAAATGACCTCTTTTGTGGCATGATGTGGCTTCTTATCACAGAATGAGGCATTTTCTGAGAAGCTACTTAATAATGTGTATTGTAAAAGTGCTATACAAATTAATTGAGTTATATTGCAAAAAGTCATTTTATATTGAGTTTAGATTTTATTATAGTACTTGTCTATATCAACATATAAATAAAAAATATTTTAATATTATTTATTGCTGAATCTTATTTTTATAATAATCAGATTTAATAGTCAAATAAATTAACACATTTTTATTTATCACATTTAAATCATACCAGCCAAGTAGTAGCCATAAAAACAATTAAATCATAAATAATATTCTCTCTTATTTGCCTTTTGTCACAGTTATGTTTGATATAGTTCTGTTATGTCTTCCTTTCCCTTTGTCTGTTTGCTTGTGTTTCCTTTGCTTATTAGCTGCTAAGGTTTCTGATCAGTATGCACCAGTTTCAGTTTCTTTAGATTAACTAGTCTGTGTATTTAAGCCCTTAGCATGAGTAATCTAATTTATGGTAATATGTAGTGTGTTGCTTTTTTTCCGGGTTTATAAAAACTTCTTGAGAAATATTTGTAACGATAGCCAACAAAAAATTGTATGAGTCAAAATGATAAATTTTTCTTTTGTGCCAAAAATCATTAGGATATTAAGTAAAGATCATGTTCCATGAAGATATTTTGTAAATTTCCTACAGTAAATATATCAAAACTTGGTTTTTGATTAGTAATATGCATTGATAAGGACTTCATTTGGACAGCTTTAAGGGGATAGTTCACCAAAAAATGAACTATAAAATTCTGTCATTAATTACTCACCCTCATGTCGTTCCAAATCTGTAAGACCTTCGTTAATTTTCGGAACACAAATTAAGATATTTTTGATGCATTCCAAGAGCTCTCTGACCCTCCCATTGTGGCGATATGGGTATGAATACATACCAGCTTTTGCACCTTGCTTGCAAATTAGGAGGAAATGGCGAAAATGATACAAAAGAGAAGCAAAACGGAAGTCTGAGAGTGAGCAGAAGGGATCAAATGTGACGAGAACAGTACATGAAAGCAAGTGTGGCCAAGTTTGTCAGATTATTTGCTTGCGCATACCGGGTGTGAACGCCAAAATCTCTGAGAAAACTGGTTGTGCATTGATTACCAGTTGCAACATAACTCCAGACTGGTTCACCTGCCACAGGTACTTCAGTTTCTCTTCCTCTTTTAAAAGCCCTGCCGAAGCTCCAAAACTCCTTTCCCAGCCTTGTATATTGGTTGGCCACCCAGACACTGCCTTTTTCATGCAGGCGATGCCACACACACACCCACACTTAGGGTTGCCAACTTCAAAAAAAAAAAAAAAAAAAAAAAAAAAAAAAAAAAAAAAAAAAAATTTATATATATATATATATATATATATATATATATATATATATATATATATATATATATATATATATATATATATATATATATATATATATACACAGTTGGTACAGAAAGTATTCAGACCCCCTTAAATTTTTCACTCTTTGTTATATTTCAGCCATTTGCTAAAATCATTTAAGTTCATTTTTTCATTTACATTTAATCATTTAGCAGACGCTTTTATCCAAAGCGACTTACAAATGAGAACAGTAGAAACAATCAGATCAACGAGAAAACAACAACGGTATACAAGTGCTATGACAAGTCTCAGTTAGATTAGTACAGAACACGTTTTCCTAATTAATGTACACACAGCACCCCATATTGACAGAAAAACACAGAATTGTTGACATTTTTGCACATTTATTAAATTAAATTAAATTTTTATTTAATTTACATTTATTAAAAAAGTAAAACTGAAATATCACATGGTCCTAAGTATTCAGACCCTTTGCTCAGTATTTAGTAGAAGCACCCTTTTGATCTAATACAGCCATGAGTCTTTGCAACAAGTTTTTCACACCTGGATTTGGGGATCCTCTGCCATTCCTCCTTGCAGATCCTCTCCAGTTCTGTCAGGTTGGATGGTAAACGATGGTCTACAGCCATTTCCAGGTCTCTCCACAGATGCTCAATTGGGTTTAAGTCAGGGCTCTGGCTGGGCCATTCAAGAACAGTCACGGAATTTTGTGAAGCCACTCCTTCGTTATTTTAGCTGTGTGCTTAGGGTCATTGTCTTGTTGGAAGGTGAACCTTCGGCCCAGTCTGACGTCCTGAGCACTCTGGAGAAGGTTTTAGTCCAGGATATCCCTGTACTTTGCCGCATTCATCTTTCCCTCGATTGCAACCAGTCGTCCTTTCCCTGCAGCTGAAAAACACCCCCACAGCATGAAGCTGCCACCACCATGCTTCACTGTTGGGACTGTATTGGACAGGTGATGAGCAGTGCCTGGTTTTCTCCACACATACCGCTTAGAATTAAGGCCAAAAAGTTCTATCTTGGTCTCATCAGACCAGAGAATCTTATTTCTCACCATCTTGGAGTCCTTCAGGTGTTTTTTAGCAAACTCCATGCAGGCTTTCATGTGTCTTGCACTGAGGAGAGGCTTCCGTCGGGCCACTCTGCCATAAAGCCCCGCATGGTGGAGGGCTACAGTGATAGTTGACTTTCTACAACTTTCTCCCATCTCCCGACTGCATCTCTGGAGCTCAGCCACAGTGATCTTTGGGTTCTTCTTTATCTCTCTCACCAAGGCTCTTCTCTCCCAATAGCTCAGTTTGGCCGGACGGCCAGCTCTAGGAAGGGTTCTGGTCGTCCCAAACGTCTTCCATTTAAGGATTATGGAGGCCACTGTGCTCTTAGGAACCTTAAGTGCAGCAGAAATTTTTTTTGTAACCTTGGCCAGATCTGTGCCTTGCCAAAATTCTGCCTCTGAGCTCTTCAGGCAGTTCCTTTGACCTCATGATTCTCATTTGCTCTGACATGCACTGCGAGCTGTAAGGTCTTATATAGACAGGTGTGTGGCTTTCCTAATCAAGTCCAATCAGTATAATCCAACACAGCTGGACTCAAATGAAGGTGTAGAACCATCTCAAGGATGATCAGAAGAAATGGACAGCACCTGAGTTTAATGTATGAGTGTCACAGCAAATTAACAAAAAACTTAGGACCATGTGATATTTCAGTTTTTCTTTACCAAATCTGCAAAAATGTCAACAATTCTGTGTTTTTCTGTCAATATGGGGTGCTGTGTGTACATTAATAAGGAAAAAAAAAAGTGAACTTAAATGATTTTAGTAAATGGCTGCAATATAACAAAGAGTGAAAAATTTAAGGGTGTCTGAATACTTTCCGTACCCACTGTGTGTGTATGTGTGTATATATATATATATATATATATATATATATATAATGTGTGTGTGTGTATATATATATATATATATATATATATATATATATATGTGTGTATATATATATATATATATATATATATATATATATATATATATATATATATGAAAATGCACATTTTTCAATTAAAGACAACTTACAGATTTAATATGGGCTGCTTTTGGTGCTTGACACATTTTATTAGTCATTTTGTGTTTCAAGAATAAGGTCCAAAGTTAAGAATAAGCTATTTAAATGTAAAATATTTTTCTCTAAAACTTTACAATATACTTTTTCTTTATTGATAACGTCTCGGATTGATTGTATGTTTTCTTGCATGGCTGAATGTCGGACTCATGAAAAATAATAACATTGTTTGTATTTGTCAAAACTGATTTACTGAAGTCAAAACAGGGACTGAATTGGCGAAAACACAAGCGCCACTTGCTGTGAGGCGGAAGCAATGAGCAGGGAGAGCTAATTTTCAATGGACTTAATTGAACAAGCATGTGGAAAGCATCTTTCTCAATGAATTAATGTTTGTTTGTTTTGTTTTTTTGTTTGTTTGTTTTTGTATATATATATATATATATATATATATATATATATATATATATATATATATATATATATATATATATAAATGCTATTAAAAAGATGAAAAAAAAAACATTTTAAGATTGTTTTGTTTCCCTCCATTCATATTTTTCTGATGTTTTTTGTGTGCATATACTTACTTAACAGTCTGCTGACTTAGAAAAAGAAAAGTTTTTGTGGAGGGTGTTATTTAATCAATTTGTATTTTCCTGTGTGTTAGTGTGCAAGGGTGTATTCCAGAAAGCACGGTTAACTTACCGTCAGCTAAACCTTGAACTTTCGGTTGATTAACCCCAAACCTTGTTGACTCGAGGTATGTGGTTTCAAAAACGCCTCTGGGTGTAAGTTTATTCAACTCAAAATATGTTCCTGATTAAGACTCAAGAAATTCTCAACAGAGTGATGAATCGACGAGTCACTATGGAAAAGGATGCTAAGAAAAAGAATGCCATGCTGTTTCTTTATTCTACTTTTGTTCAGTGGTCATTTACATGCTTAGTGCATATCGCCACCTAATTGATGGTTGTGCAATATTTTTTTTTTTTCGTTTAATCTTTAATCCTTGAGAATATTAATTATATTTTTTGTTTGGTGCTAATTATATATTAAGTCATATCAGATATGTATTTTGATTTAGAATTTAGACATTAAAGAAAATCCCGATCCATGTGTGAGATGATAGTATAAAATGTAATAAATAAATATATATAATGTAATAAATAAACATTACCTTGTTACCTTGTCATAGTGTTTTAGAATTTATATAAAGATAACTGTTATATATGCCAATAAAATAAAAATAATAACCCTAAATAGAATAACATATTACCTTATTTATTACTTATATTAATGCTTCATCATTAACATATCATATCATATATATATATATAGTACAGACCAAAGGTTTGGAAACATTACTATTTTTAATGTTTTTGAAAGAAGTTTCTTCTGCTCATCAAGCCTGCATTTATTTGATCAAAAATACAGAAAAAAAATGTAATATTGTGATATATAATTACAATTTAAAATAATTGTTTTTAAATGTATTATACTTTAAATTATCATTTATTTCTGTGATGCAAAGCTGAATTTTTAGGATCATTATCACATGATCCTTTAGAAATCATTCTAATATGATGATCATTATCAAAGTTGGAAACAGTTCTGGTGCTTAATATTTTTTCAGAACATGTGATACTTTTTTAGGATACTTTGATGAATAAAAAGTAAAATAAAAAAAAGAAGCTATGTTTTTAAAATATAAATATTTCGTAATAACAATATACACTACTGGTCAGTAATTTGGGGTCAGTAATTTTTTTTTCTTTATTTTTTTTTAAATAAAATCAATACTTTTATTCAGCAAGGATGTGTTAAATTGATAAAAAGTGATAGTAAAGAAAATATATTATTAGAATACATATTATTAGAATTTTTTTTTAATTTTGAATAAATGCAGTTCTTTTTAACCTTTTATTCATCAAATATATTAGACAGCAGAACTGTTTCCAACACTCATAATAAATCAGAATATTAGAATGATTTCTAAATGATCATGTGATAGACTGGATGTTACATGTGACACTGAAGGATGGAGTAATGATGCTGAAAATTCAGCTTTGCATCACAGGAATAAATTATTTTTTTTTAAAGTATATTCAAATAGAAAACTATTATTTTAAGTTGTAATAATATTTCGCAATATTACTGTTTTTTCTGTATTTTTGATCAAATAAAATGCAGGCTTGATGAGCAGAAGAAACTTCTTTCAAAAACATTAAAAAATAGTAATGTTTCCAAACTTTTGGTCTGTACTGTATATATATATATATATATATATATATATATATATATATATATATATATATATATATATATATATATATATATATACACACACACACACACTGAATAAAATGATAAACTCAACACTTTTGTTTTTGCCCCCATTTTTCATGAGCAGAACTATGTACACAAAAAGCATATTTCTCTCAAATAGTTTTCACAAATCTTCCTAAATCTGTGTTAGTGAGCACTTCTCCTTTGCCAAGATAATCCATCTACCTCACAGGTGTGGCGTATCAGGATGCTGATTAGACAGCATGATTATTGCACAGGTGTGCCTTAGGCTGGTCACAATAAAAGGCCACTCTAAAATGCCACAGATGTCACAAATTTTGAGGGAGCATGCAGTTGGCATTCTGACTGCAGGGATGTCCACCAGAGCTGTTGCCTGTGATTTGAATGTTCATTTCTCTACCATAAGCTATCAACAAAGGTGTTTCAGAGAATTTGGCAGTACATCCAACTGGCCTCACAACCGCAGACCACATGTAACCACACCAGCCCAGGACATCCACAAACAGCATCTTCACCTCCAAGACTGTCTGTGACCAGCCACTCAGACAGCTGCTGCAACAATCGGTTTGCATAACCAAAGAATTTCTGCACAAACTTTTATAAACCATCTCAGGGAAGCTCATCTGTATGCAGTTTGTCATCGTAACTGACTTGAGTGGGCAAATGCTCACATTCGATGGCATCTGGCACTTTGGAGAGTTGTTCTCTTCATGCATGATTCCCATTTTTCACTGTACTGGGCAGATGGCAGACAGCGTGTATGGCGTTGTGTGGGTGAGTGGTTTGCTAATGTCAACGCTGTGGATCGAGTTGCCCATGCTGGCGGTGGGGTTATGGTATGGACAGGTGTATGTTATGGACACCGAACATATGTGCATTTTATTGATGGCGTTTTGAATGCACAGAGATACCATGACAAGATCCTGAGGCCCATTGTTGTGCCATTCATCCACAACCAGCACCTCATGTTGCAGCATGATAATGCATGGCCCCATGTTGCAAAATCTGTACACAATTCCTGGAAGCTGAAAACATCCCAGCTTTTGCATGGTCAGCACACTCACCGGACATGTCACCCATTGAGCATGTTTGGGATGCTCTGGATCGGCGTATACGACAGCGTGTTCCAGTTCCTGCCAATATCCAGTAACTTCGCGCAACCATTGAAGAGGAGTGGACCAACATTCCACAGGCCACAATCAACAACCTGATCAACTCTATGCGAAGGAAATGTGTTGCACTGCGTGAGGCAAATGGTGGTCATATCAGATACTGACTGGTTTTCATAACCCCCCGGACCCCCAATACAGTAAAACTGCACATTTAAGAGTAGCCTTTAATTGTGGCCAGCTTAAGGCACACCTGTGCAATAATCATGCTGTCTAATCAGCATCTTGATATGCCACACCTGTGAGGTGGATGGATTATCTCGGCCAAGGAGAAGTGCTCACTAACACAGATTTAGACAGATTTGTGAACAATATTTTAGAGAAATAGGTCTTTTGTGTACATAGAAATTTTGGAATACCCCGCAGGTGATTTTTTTTTTAGCTTTACCAGGAATTGATATAAAGGAAGGAAAAAAAACTCTTTTGACTTGGCTATTTTTTTGTTTCTTTGCCTTGTCTGGTGCCTGAACAATTAAATTTAAGTACTTTAAATTTAACTTTGGGGGGCCTGCCACCGTTACATAAGTGACACCCGAACAAGGAACTTGAATCTAAAATTATGAAAATGAAGAGTTCTATTATTTGAGGTCATTGTCAACACTTTAAAGTTCTCAGATTTGTGAGAGTGTACTGTGGTTTATGTATATGAAGGTACTGAACTGTTGAACTGAAATAGTTTGTTTTAGCTAAAAAGTTTTTTTTTTTTTTTTTTTTTTTTTGTGGGGAAATGTTTAAGTATTTTACTGTTTTGTGAAACCTGAGCACTATGAAAGAAAAAGTGTTACTTTTTCTGATAAAACTGAAGAGAAATTTCTTAAAGTGATAACCTGCTGTTGTTAATTATTGGTTAATAATTTTGTGAGGGAGTCCTGTACATTGTTTGGTTCCGGTAACAGCGCCTTTGCGGCAGGGCAACTGGGTGACTGTGAGTCGGCATAGTCATGGGTCTAAACACCGCTCTTCTGTTCCTATCAAAATATTAAACAGGTTCTTCCCACTCAGTGATGCACCCACTGAGAAACCTGATGAAAGTGCTCTTGTTATTGGCGATTCTATTGTACGGAACGTAAAAATAGAGACACCAGCCACCATAGTCCAATGTTTACCGGGAGCCAGAGCGCCTGACATCTTGGCAAATTTAAAAGTGCTGGCTAATGCTAAAAGTAAATACAGTAAGATTGTTATTCACGCCGGCGCTAATGATGTTTGACTTCGCCAGTCGGAGATCACTAAAAATAACATTAAAGAGGTGTGTGAACTTGCAAGCACGATGTCAGACACTGTACCTGCTTACCGTGGTGATGAGATGCATAGGATGTCTAAGTGGTGCCCGCAGAATAACATAGGTTTCATAGACAATTGGACAAGCTTTTGGGGCGGACCTGACCTGTTGAAAAGAGATGGTCTTCATCCCTCCTGGGGTGGTGCCGCTCTTCTCTGTAGAAATATGGCACATAGTCTTAGAGTTTGTACTTGACTAACTGGGGCCCAGGTCAGGAAGCAGACAGACTGGCTAAACCGACCGTCTGCTAGCCGCCTCACGCCACAGAAGTCAGTTAATTCTCAGCACATAGAGACTCTTTCACCTAGATATCACATTATAGAAACTGTGTCTGTTCCCCGAACTAGAAAATACAAAAAACGTCCAAACCAATTTAAGAGTAACAATTTAATTGAGGTTTAACAAATAAAAAAAACAGATGCAATACGGATAAACAAATGATAAAGCTTGGCTTATTGAATATCAGGTCACTTTCTATGAAAGCACTTTTTGTAAATGATATGATCACTAAACATAACCTATATGTGCTCTGTTTGACAGAAACCTGGCTAAAACCTGATGATTACATTATTTTAAATGAGTCTACCCCCCAAGATTATTGTTATAAACATGAGCCGCGTCCAAAAGGTAAAGGGGGAGGTGTTGCTTCAATTTATAACTGTCATAGTCATGAAACTTTCTGTTCCTTTTGTGTTTCCCTATTTTGGTCATGTTCCGTTCCTCATTTTGTTAATTGATTAATCCCCGCCTGTTTCCATTCCCCTGATTACTTTCCTTGTTTATAAACCCTGTCTGTTTAATTCCTCCTGGTCCGCTATTAATGTAATGTAATGTTGTATACTATGTTTGAAGATTTGTGTTGGATGTGTCCTTATTCTCCCGTGAGCGTTAAAAGAACTCTTTAGATATATATATCTTCGTCGTGCACTTGATTTGCACACCCAGCACGTGTGACAGAACAGCGGACCGAAAAAGTGATTTTAGCTGCAATTTTCTTTCTTTTTTGTTTTGTTTTCTCCCTCTCCCGGAAAGAATATCCCAGCTGTCCCTCGCTGGAGGACCACACCAGGGACTTTATCAATCTGGCGTACCTTACCAACTTCCCAGACCACTCGCTCTGTACTTTTTATTATGTAAGGCATGCCTACCAGCAAAAAGCACAAACACCACTGAACGGTCCCAGAGAGGATTTCGCCGCTTTCGTGGAGTGGGTGCTGGATAAAAATGGATCTCCATTCACCGTCGGCCCTGCTGAAGAGAATATCTCCAGCCCCACTCCCAAACCAGAGACCAGCCAGCTGTCAGCCTGCTGCACGGAGCAAGTGCCAGAGCCCAAGCCGGACAGGATTACAGAGCCAATCATTGCCCCGGAGCTAGGACTCGAGAGCGCGACTGACCAGGTGTGTGAGCCGGAAACACCGTGTGTCGTGGGATTACTGGTGGAGATTGAGGGCGTGAAGGAAAGCCCTGCCCACACTCCTGCGACTGAGGGTGAGCTGCAACTGGTTTCAAAAAATTATGTAAAATTATGAGTAATTAATGGACATTTTTCAAATGGACCTTATACATTGGTTTGGGGAGGTAATTCCCTAATTCTCCTGTGTCTCCGCTGGTTCCGTCCAGCCCTGAATCTCCTGTGTCTCTGCTGGTTCCGTCCAGCCCTGATCCTCCTGTGTTCCCTCCCAGCCTCCCTCTCCTACCTCCTCCTAGACCAGTCAGTTCCTCTGCTGCATCTCCGCTGGTTCCTGTCAGTCCTTCGGTTCACCCTCAGTCAGTGCCATCTGGGCGCTCTGGTCTGCCTCGGGACTTCCAGTCTCCAGCTCCGCCTTGGTTTGAGGATCCCCTGTCTCCGCTTCCAGCCTGCAAGTCCTCGACTCCACCTCGGACCTCCGACCCATCGGCTCCGCCTTGGCTCTTAGCTCCCTCGTCTCCGACGTGGCCCGGCATCCCACCAGCTCCACTGGGTTCCCTCGTCCCTCTGGCTCCACCTTGGTCAGTCGTCGACCATCCGCCGCCTCGTGCCCCTCCTCCGCCTTGGTCGCCTGAGCCTTCTGCTCAGGCGCCTTGGCCCTCTGGATCCTTTGCATCATCCTGGCTCTGCGGCTGCTCTGCCCCAATCCTGGGCTCCTCATCCACCAGCACAGTCTCCGTCAGTCGGCCCCCTGGTGTTGTTGGCTCCTCCTCCACCATGGCTCCTCCCGCCATTGACTCCATCGTGGGTCATCATCCTGGCTGGTTTCTGGATGACCATCTGGCTCCTCCTGCTCCGGGCTCCTCCCTGGCTCCTCCCTCCATCCATTCCACCCTGGTATCATGCTCCATGCTCCCTCCCCATTGCCTGCCCCTTGCCTACCCCACACCCGCCTCCAGAACCCCCAACCTCTCTCTTTCGGTGCGAGGCGCACCGTTTCTGGAGGGGGCGAACTGTCATAGTCATAAAACTTTCTGTTCCTTTTGTGTTTCCCTACTTTGGTCATGTTCCGTTCCTCGTTTTGTTAATTGATTAATCCCCACCTGTTTCCATTCCCCTGATTACTTTCTTTGTTTATAAATCCTATCTGTTTATTTTCTCCTGGTTCGCTATTAATGTAATGTATACTATGTTTGAAGATTTGTGTTGGATGTGCCCTTATTCTCCATATATAATTAAAATAACTCTTTATATATATATATATATATATATATATATATATATATATCTATATATATATATATATCTTCGTTGTGCGCTTGATTTGCACACCCAGCACGTGTGGCAATAACAATGTTTTCAGTATTTCTCAGAGGGCAGGCTTCAAGTATAACTCGTTTAAAGTAATGGTGCTTCATATAACATTATCCAGAGAAATGATTGTTAATGATAAATCCCCTGTGATGTTTGTACTGGCTACTGTATACAGGCCAAAGGGCACCATACAGACTTTATTAATGAGTTTGCTGATTTTACATCCGAGTTAGTGCTGGCTGCAGATAAATCTTTAATTGTTGGTGATTTTAATATCCATGTTGATAATGAAAAAGATGCATTGGGATCAGCATTTATAGACATTCTGAACTCTATTGGGGTTATACAACATGTCTCAGGACCTACTCATAGTCAAAATCATACTCTAGATTTAATACCGTCACATGGAATTGATGTTGATGGTGTTGAAATTATGCAGCCAAGCGGTGATATTTCAAATAATTATTTAGTTTTGTAAAAACTTCATATAGCTAAAACTGTAAATTCTACTTCTTGTTACAAGTATGGTAGAACCATCACTTCTACCATAAAAGAATGCTTTGTAAGTAATCTTCCTGATTTATCCCAATTCCTTAGCATATCCAAAACCTCAGAAGAACTTGATGATGTAACAGAAACTATGGACTCTCTCTTTTCTAGCATTTTAAATACAGTTGCTCCTTTTCGCTTAAGGAAGATTAAGGAAAACAGTCTGACACTGTGGAATAATGAGCACACTCGCACACTAAAGTGAGCAGCCCGGAAAATGGAGTGCAGCTGGAGGAAAACAAAACTAGAGGTATTTCGTATTGCTTGGCAGGAAAGTAACCTATCCTACAGAAAAGCATTAAAAACTGCTAGATCTGATTACTTTGTCTTTTTTAGAAGAAAACAAACATAACCCCAGGTATTAATTCAGTACAGTGGCTAAATTAACGAAAAATAAAGCATCAACAAGTGTTGACATTTCCCAACATCACAGCACTAATGACTTTATTAACTAGTTTACTTCTAAGATCGATACTATTAGAGATAAAATTGTAACCATGCAGTCGTCAACTACAGTATCACATCAGACAGTGCACTATAGATCCCCTGAGGAACAGTTCCACTCATTCTCTACTATAGGAGAGGAAGAATTGTATAAACTTGTTAAATCATCTAAACCAACATGTATGTCAGACCCTATTCCATCTAAGCTCCTAAAAGAGGTGCTTCCAGAAGTCATAGATCCTTTTCTGAGTAATATTTATAGGTCCCCAAAACCTTCAAACTAGCTGTTATTAAGCCTCTCATCAAAAAAACACAACTTGACCCCAAATAACTAGTTAATTTTATACCGATCTCGAATCTCCCTTTTCTGTCCAAGATACTAGAAAAGGTAGTATCCTCACAATTATATTCCTTCTTAGAGAAAAATTATATCTGTGAGGATTTCCAGTCAGGATTTAGACCGTATCATAGTACTGAGACTGCTCTCCTTAGAGTTACAAATGACCTGATCTTATCATCTGATCATGATTGTATCTCTCTATTAGTGCTATTGGATCTTAGTGCTGCATTCGCACTATTGACCACAACATCCTTTTGCATAGACTAGAAAACTTTGTTGGCATTAATGGAAGTGCATTAGCATGGTTTAAATCGTACTTATATGACTGCCATCAATTCGTAGCAGTAAATGAAGAGGTATCATATCGATCACAAGTGCAGTATGGAGTACCTCAAGACTCTTCATGCTTTACATGTTACCCTTGGGAGATATCATCAGGAAACAAGGTGTTAGCTTTCACTGTTATGCTAATGCTACTCAGCTCTATATTTCTTCGCGGCCCAGTGAAACACCAATTTTAAAAACTAACAGAATGCATAGTCGATATAAAAAAAACTGAATGATGAGTAATTTCTTACTGCTAAATTCTGAAAAAACAGAGGTGTTAATTATAGGACCTAAAAACTCTGCATGTAATAACCTAGAACGCTGTCTAAGACTTGATGACTGCTCTGTCAATTCTTCTTTATTGGGTGGTTGTTCTGCATGCCTAATAAACAAACTCCAGCTAGTACAAAATGCAACAGCTAGAGTTCTTACTAGAACCAGGAAGTATATGACCATATTAGCCCGGTTCTGTCAACACTGCACTGGCTCCCTATCAAACATCGTATAGATTTTAAAATCTTGCTTATTACTTATAAAGCCCTGAATGGTTTAGCACCTCAGTATTTGAACGAGCTCTTGTTACATTATAGTCCTCCACGTCCACTGTGTTCTCAAATCTCTGGCAATTTGATAATACCTAGAACAGTGATCCTCAAATCTGGCCCACGAGATCCACTTTCCTGCAGAGTTTAGCTCTAACCCTAATCAAACACACCTGAGTATGCTAATCAGTGTCTTCCGGATCATTAGAAAATCACAGGTAGGTGAGGTAGATCAGCGTTGGAGCTAAACTCTGCAGTGCATTGGCCCTCCAGGGCCAGATTTGAGGAACTCCGACCTAGAATATCAAAATCAACAGCGGGCAGCAGATCCTTTTCCTATTAAACTCTGGAATAACCTACCTAACATTGTTCGGGAGGCAGACACACTCTTGCAGTTTAAATCTAGATTAAAGACCCATCTCTTTAACCTGGCTTACACAAAACACACTAAAATGCTTCTAATATCCAAATCCGTTAAAGGATTTTTAGGCTGCATTAATTAGGTAAACTGTAACCGGGAACACTTCCCATAACACCCGATGTACTTGCTACATCGCTAGAAGGATGGCATCTACGCTAATATTAGTCTGTTTCTCTCTTATTCCGAGGTCACCATAGCCACCAGATCCAGTCTGTATCCAGATCAGATGGTAACTGCAGTCACCCCGATCCAGTACGTATCCAGTCCATATGGTGGATCAGCACCTAGAAAGGACCTCTACAGCCCTGAAAGACAGTGGAGACCAGGACAACTAGATGAGCCCAAGATCCCCTGTAAAGACCTTGTCTCAGACGACCACCGGGACAAGACCACAGGAAACATATGATTCTTCTGCACAATCTGACTTTCCTGCAGCCTGGAAATTAACTGTTTTCGTCTGGCCAGAGGAGAACTGTCCCCTGACTGAGACTGGTTTCTCCCAAGGTTTTTTTCTCCATTCTGTCACCGATGGAGTTTTGGTTTCTTGCCGCTGTTGCCTATGGCTTGCTTAGTTGGGGACACTTCATTTACAGCGATATCATTGACTTGATTGCAAATGATTGCACAGATACTATTTAACCCTCTGGAGTCGGCTAACGCGGATACGGGTTTTGAGGCAAATTCTCCTGATAAGACCGAAAAGAACTTAAATAACACTTTCAGTTTTGATTGTACTGATAAGAGCAATACATCAAACGAATCTGTAAAGGGTCTACTTTTATTTGTATACACAAATGATAACAACAAAACTTTGTGCATTTATAAAATAAAGAAAACAAACAGAGAATGCTCTTCATTTAGAAACACGTCATTAAAATGAACTGTAACTCAGCAAATACTCAACACAGAAACATGAGAGATAGATCTATAGAAAGCTTGACATGTCTACTTTTAAACTGTGCGAGTCTTATCGAAAACAAATATTCTGTGATAAAGTAATCCACATTAAAACAATGCGATGTCCAGTCTTTCACGTCTCCCTTCATTATATCTAATGCGACCACGCCCATGCGCCGAGCGCGACAATTGAGATTATAATCATCCACTTGAAGCTCGCAGCGGGTAACCGCCCTCATCAGAGCAAACAAACAGCGAGACTGTACTTCACGTTTTTTAAATGTTACTGTTCGCTTCACGCTGAGAGGAATAAGACATAATTCACCTCAGTAAGACCACTGAGAGGAATAAGATTTGGATTACCTCAGAAAGAAGAACGAAGTGGCTTGACCCAGCAGAGTTAAACATGAGTAAGTATTTTATTATTAATCTACTTATATTAGTTTTCATATAACTTGTACACATTTTAATAGTTAGACTTTTTCCAGACTATAATTCCTGACTAAATGTATAATCAGGTGAAACATTATGAAGTTTCATTTACATCATCTCAATGTTTCACGATGCCAGGAGGTTTTTTTTGAGTTCCACCACTCCACGATACAGTTTCTCGGCTATAACATCAGCCAAGAAGGTATTCAGATGGTCCAGGGGAAGGTAACCACCATCAAGGAGTGGCCAGTTCCGCAGTCTGTGAAGGAACTCCAGAGGTTCTTGGGATTTGCTAACTTCTATCGATGCTTTATTCAAGATTTCAGTCTACATACTGCTCCATTGACCTCTCTCCTTCTAGGTAGGCCCAAGTCCCTGTCCTGGACTTCCACTGCCCACGAAGCCTTCCAAGCTCTTAAAGAAGCCTTCAGCATGGCTCCCATCCTTTGCCAACTGAATCAAGAGTCTCCGTTTGTGGTCGAAGTCGACGCCTCCACCACCGGCATCAGAGTGGTGCTATCCCAGCAGTTCGGTGAGCATCCACACCTCCAGCCTTGCGCTTACTTCTCCAGGAAACTGACCCCAGCAGAGCAGAATAACTACATTGGGAACAGGGAGTTGTTAGCTATCAAGCTCGCTCTGGATGAGTGGAGACATTGGCTAGAGGGAGCTAACCACCCATTTACTGTCATTACAGCTCATAAATCTCCAATACCTACGTGAAGCCCAAGGACTGAATCCCTGACAGGCCCGTTGGGCCCTGTACTTTACCAGATTCAACTTCACAATCACCTACCGCCCTGGAAACCGCAACTGCAAGGCTGATGCTCTCTCTTGTCTGCACTCTCCTGACAATCCTTTGGACCCCAAGCCTATACTCCCTCCAGCCATGATCGTCAGCCCCATCGTCTTGAGCTCGGATGAGGACATCAGAGCCGCTACAAGGGATGAACCTGCTCAATCGGCAATCCCTTCTGGGCTCAGTTTACAGTATACCGGGCTCTGGACATCCAGGCAGCTAACGGACCCTCTCGCTCCTCCAAGCTCTGTACTGCTGGCCCAGTATGTCCCGGGATGTCATCAGGTATGTCTGCAGTTGCTCAGTCTGTGCCATGTCTTCCACTCCACATCAGCTCCAGGCAGGCAAGCTCATACCCTTACCTGTTCCTCAAAGGCCCTGGTCTCATCTGTGTATTGACTCCGTGACTGACCTGCCCGATTCTGAAGGTAACACATGCTTCTTGGTGGTTGTGGATCGATTCTCTAAAGCCTGTAAATTAATTAACAGCTGAACACCTATTCACCCATGTCTTCTACAACTTCAGATTACCTGAGGATATCGTGTCAGACAGGGGTCCCCAGTTCATTTCAAGGGTATGGAAGGCTTTCCTTCACTTACTAGGGGTCACGGTGAACTTGTCTTCACTTCACTAATGGCCAGACTGAGCAGAAGATCCAAGAACTCGGATGATACCTCCGGGCATACTGCCAAGGAGACCAGCACAGGTGGAACCATTTCCTTCCCTGGGCCGAGTATGCACAGAACTGACTTTGGCAAAGTACCACCGGCCTCACCCCCTTCCAGTGCATGCTCGGCTATCAACCTCCTTTGTTTGCCTGGACAGGTGAACCTTCGGACGTTCCAGCTGTGGACTACTGGTTCAGAGGGAGCGAGAGAGTGTGGGACTCAGCTCACATCCACCTCCAGCACGCCATACGGAGACACAAGACACAAGAGATAGCAGGAACATTAGGAGTGGCCAAATCAACAGTTTGGTACATTCTGAGAAAAAAAAATACACTGGTGAGCTCAGCAACATAAAAAGGCATGGACGTCCATGAAGGACAACAGTGGTGGATGATCAGAGGATTCTCTCCATGGTAAAGAAAAACCATTTCACAGCATCCAGTCAAGTGAAGAACACTCTCCACGAGGTAGGCGTGTTACTTTCAAAGTCTACAATCAAGAGAAGACTTCACCAGAGCAAATACAGGGGGCTCACCACAAGGTTCATACATGGCCTGATAGACTTATGTCTGATTTAAAAAATAAAAAAATAAAAAAACAGACCACACAAAATTATTCGTTGGATGGCTAAAATTAAAATTAAATATGAAATTTACATATGGATTTTTACATTTTTTTTTTTTTTTTTTTTTTTACAAAAATGCATTGATTCGCTACAGGAGGCCTTTATTCACCTCGCCGTGTGTTGCAGGTTTTAATATGGATGAATGCGCTTTATTTGTCTATTTTTGGACAAAAACAGCCGCCTACCCCAATTTTAACGTTTGGAAGAGCCGGCACAATTTTTAATATAACTCTGATTGGATTTATCTGAAAGAAGAAAGTCATATACATCTAGGATGCCTTGAAGGTGAGTAAAACATGGTGTAATTTTCATTTTGGGTGAACTAACCCTTTATGATCAACCTGTACCAGAACAGACTTAAGGCAGTCATTGCCTGCAAAGGATTCTCAACAAAATATTAAAAATAAACATTTTACTTATGATTATATTAATTTGTCCAATTAAATTTGAGCCCCTGAAAATTGGGGAACTGTGTATAAAAATGGTTGTAATTCCTAAGCTTTTTATGTAAATTTTTTGTTCAATCACTTGAATTAACCAGCTGGGGTGGACGGCTCAGATTGAGCAGATCTGAATAATAACAGCGAAAAAAAAAAAAAAAAAAAAAAAAACGTAAAATGCGCCGTCATATTTGATCATACATATAAGTGTAATACATAATTTAAATCTGTAAAGGGTCTACCTTTATTTGTGCACACTCACAATATCATCAAAACAATGTGCTTTTGTAAAATTAAGAAAATAAACAGGGTGTGCTTTCAGCCATCTCCTTCTCCGCACATATCTGTTTGAAATGTGTCACCAAAAGGTGAAACTCAGCTTATATTTGACACACATACATGAGAGATATATCTATAGAAAGCTTGACAGGGCTACTTTTAAACAAAGTCATGTCGAAAACAAAAATTATGTGACAAAGTAATCAGTATGAAACCATCGTCTTGCCCATCTGCCTTCATTATCTCTAATAAGATAACTCCCACGAGACGAGCATGCTTTTGATATTACAATAGTCTATGTGAGACATGCAGTATGTAAATGCCCACATCACAGCAAACAAAGCAGCAAGACTTTTCCTCAAGTTCATCTTGGCTACTTTGTTTCTGGAAGAAGATGCGCTGAGAGGAATAAGACAGAATTTACCTCAGATGAAGAGGCGCTGAGAGGAACCAGCTTTGGATTTTCCTCAGATGAACTCGGTGACCTGAAATCCAGTGAAGTATATAATTTACAGAGTAAGTCTTTTTTTATTAGTCTACTTGCATTAGTTGTTATTGTGTTACTGTGACTGTCACACCCTTGGACTTATTATGTTGTGATTTCCCTCCATGTATTCTGTGTCCCATGTTAATTGTGTCATTCCTAGCACCTGTGTTTTCCCAATCATCCATTGTTTATAAGCCCATGTCCTTTCAGTTCAGTTTTGTCGGGTCTACCAGTTATGTACATGTATCTTAACCCATACATATTTAAAAAATTAAACCCTGTCTAAAACTAATATCAAGTCTAAAAATATAAACAAATGAATTATACATATTTTACTAGTTAGACTTTTTCCAAACCATGTTTCCTGACTAAATGTATAATCAAGTGAATCATTATGAAGATCATCATTCACTGCATTTAATGTCTCATGACACCAGTATGTTTTTTTTTTATGTTCTATAAAATAGACAGCAACGATATAAAAGTAAAATGAGTTATAATGTTAGAGTAAGAATGTTTAGACTAAAATTTACTTAAGGCTCTGTTCACGAAGAACTTTATAACGTGTGTAACAATTAGGGCTGTCCTCGACTAAGGATTTTTCTGGTCGACTAGTAGTCGTTCATTTGAAGAATTAACATTTAAAAATTTGATGAACTAGTGTTTTCTTTGTTTTCAGCTTCAGAGATTAAGTTGGCGACACTGACTCATCATCCCCCTAGTAGTGATGTGCCTATATGCATGTTTCATATGGATTACATAATCTGAGAATTTGTTTTTTCTTTTTGAAAGTAGACATTTCACTCTATATAGATATATTTTTAATTTCTGTAAGGAAAAGATATACACAGAGTTTCGTGCTCAAGTTCAGCAGATTGATACAGCAGAAAGTGCATTCTGTTTCTTCCATTATTTTACAAAAGCGCGGTATTGTGCTCAAACAAATACACACACAAATAAACTTAGAGTCTTTACAGATTCTAAAGATGTATTACATTTATCTGTATGATAACAGAGTTTTTTAAAGGAGCAAGTGAGTGCACTGGTGACTCCATCTGTCCTGCAGTGAGCGCTACTGTTCAACTTCCACACAGACACTTGAACAGTGCACATTTCTCTAGGTTAACATTAGATTGAGTGGCCATGTAAAGTTGCTAATACTTACATATTTCAGAAGATAAGCCATATCTAAGGTTGATGAATGACAGGCGAGCGTTTGGATGCCCTGGATGCCCTGCCCGATATACTGTATTACTATAGACTAGCCACGTCTATATAGACTAGTCACGGACTACATGACTTCGTCTGTGAATTCTTTTTTTCTGTGACTAAGCGACTAATAAAATTTTGGTCAACCAGGCCTCTTCTGGTCGATCAACGATTAGTCAACTGTTAGGGGGCAGCCCAAGTAACATTAATAATTTATTTTCCCAGATATAAAATGTTTTTGTATTGTATAATCACAATGACAATAATGTTAATAATGTAGTTTGTGTAAAGAGCATGCTTACTTTTTAATTTCAAATATGAGAATAACAAAGAGAGCCAAAGCAAAAAGGTACCCCACTCGGTCATGGAAAACAGAGACTGATGTTGACATGTTCCACAGGCTCTATGATTCCTGGCTGCACAGGAACCTGGATCACAGCTAAGACCATGTGATGCATACACTCCCATGAGTCTCTTCAAAATGTTGTTCAAGTTTCCTGCCACAGTTTTGGATATTTTGGACATTGCACATATGACGTCTGGACTCTTGTGTTGTTGTTTTTTTCCCCCCAATAAGCTGTATAACTGCACTCGCAAGTGAATCTCAAGTTATTTCATGTGATAGTTATATATATTGTAAATAAACTACAAACAAAAATATTAATTTCTTTTTACCTCACATACCTGACTGAAAGGCTCATTATGAAGCCAATTATGCGGGCCTTTGCCTTCTCAGGTGTGAATCACAACATTATTCATAAACATTCACGCCTTCTCGCATATGCCTTTTCTACACAAAAAGTGTCTTAGAAAATTTAAATTAATATATAGTTTTCTGTGAATAAGAAGATTTTTACATCATTTTGAAGCAAAAACTCTAGACTTCAAGGTCTAGTTCTCAAAAGTCTTGCGAACAAATGTTCTGTATGTGTTTTATGGTCTTATTTCAGTGACTTTAAAATGTTAGTTCCCTTTCAGTCAGTCACATTCAACGTAACGTCAGTAACTGACGAATTGGGATCTCGCTAGAGAGATTAATCACCTTCGAGTGTTAACAAAACAAGCCAATGAATGTTGGAGTGCGAGATTTGCATCGTGCACCCCTTCCCGCAGTGCGGGTATATAAGGAGAGCTGGTGCAGTCACACATTTAGCTTTTCGCTTCGGAGGCGAGCCTTTCACTCTTATGAGTGTTGGTGTTACGGCGCGTCAGCGGGGGTTGCCAGTGCTGCTGTTTGATCTCGGCGTGCTGCAACTTTCCATTCTGCGGTCACACTGCAACTCAGGCCCGGATTGGCTAATCGGGAGCACCGGGAGGATTCCCGGTGGGCCGGTCTGTTTTTGGGCCGCGACACCGGTGTTGTCGTGCCACTGGTTTGAACTATGCTGTACTTACTCTTTTTATTTATTATTTTCTCGCAGCCCATATTATTATGTTCACTAGATCATATCAGTAACAAATTCTCAGTTGATAACTAATCGTTCTTTTTGCGCAAATCATTGTTTTATTTGTAGGTGTGGGAGAAGGCTATAAGACCAGACAGAATTCACTGCCGGCCATGCTCCCCGCTTCACAACGAGCGAGACTCGCGCTAACTGCACCCATCACCGTCCGCTTTTTAATTTACAAAATCAGTTTGGGCGAATGCAAACAATTTATTTATTATGAGCCCAACATCCAGCACGGCAGGAAAACATTTACTCTACTTGAGGGAAGACATCTTTCATTGTTAGTTAATGCTGTTAAACAGAGAGGGGAAAAATGCATTTAAAAAAAAAATAATAAAATAAAATAAACTCCTTCTAGCGTGGCTATTCTTAAACTTGGACGTCATTATTGAAGTACAAATCCAAGCAAGCGGTCCACAATCTCTAAGTTTTCTTTAATTGAAAAAAAATTGCATTTTCATTCATCCAAAGGCTAAAGTTGCAATAATATTTTAGTTCAAATTTTAAGGAAAAAAAATGCTTGATTGACTGACGCTTCATAGACCTTGTTATGCTTTCAAATGTAATGCCAGTTGTAATTTCACAGTATTTTCACCTCCTAAATTACACGTGTTAAGTCACAATTCTTTGATGGTACAATTTACTCAGGATGATGATATTTTTTTGTATGACATTAAAATTATTTTTAGAATAGTTGTACATAAATAGGTTAAGCAAAACAATTATTTTTATTTCGGATAACTTTTTAACCGCAGGCAGACTTAGGCCTACATCATGGTACAGTACAAATATTTGGAACGTGCCTTATTCTGTCCCTTATTTTCTTAAAGAATAAACAATAATACAAGAATAAACATTATTTTCTTAAAGAATAAGATAAGGAATCACAATTGTTACTTATTTTCCCTGACAGCGACACCTTACTCAAAAAAAGCAACAAGTCATCGTTGGAGATAATGCGAGCAAAAGATAACAGAAAAAAAAGTATATCAGAAAGTGCAAAGCCGGCACTGAAAAGACCAGTACAAAAAATCAAAATAACCAAGTGGGCCTGTCTAAGGCATGAAACTCCAGGGCTGAAAATGAGTCCCACTCTGGCCCTGTTGCAACTCCTCCTGGGCACTTCAACACTTCGGTGTTCTTAAAGAGCAAACCTAAAAGAGCAATTACTAAAAGAGCTACACGAGTGACACGGCGTCTTTCTAAAGATGTTTTTCCACTCATGCGTTTCTGGATGTGGTCGCTTCCCGGCTCCATCTGACGGTCATGATCGCTGCATCGCGTGCCTGGGCCTCGAGCACGCGGAGGCAGCATTCATGGATGAGTCATGTTCTCAGTGTGGGAACATGACCATTGCGATGTTGCGATCACGGCTCCTCTTCGTCAAACGAGGAGGAGTCCCGCTCCCCATGCCCCGTTCTAGTTCCTCCGCCCAGAGGAGGACTACTTCGGTTCATGGCCAGGGTGATCTTAAGGGATTACAGTGAAGGCTTCCCCACTGAGCAAGTCTCCACGAGCCCCCAACTCCTCTAGCTTATCATATGCTCTGGTGTACTGGGATGCGGATGCTGAGGCCTTGGACAGGGCGGGGCCTAGCACTTCCTCCGGGCCACCAGCAGATGACCAGATGTTGATCACTGCATCTGGGGATGAGCTAGGCTCTGGAGATGATGACTCAGCTGTGTTGCCTCCTTCTGGGAGAACGGCGTTGCCCAAGTCAGATCCAGAACTATGCTTGCCCGGGCAGCCGAGAGCGTTGGGTTGCCATGGAAGGCCCCTCCATCTCCTGAATGCTCAAGGCTGGATGATTGGTTCCTGCGGTAGTAAACACCATCACTTCAGCTAGAGCGCCCTCTACAAAGAATGCCTACGCGCTGGAGTGGAACCTTTTCATCGATTGGTGTTCTTCCCACCAGGAAGACCCCTGTAGATGCCCAATCTTGGTCGTGCTCTCCTTTTTTGCAAGATGGGCTGGAGTGAAGGCTGTCTCCCGCCACTCTCAAAGTGTATGTTGCCGCTATTGCCGCACATCATGAGGCAGTAGACTGCAAGTCCATTGGGAAGCATGACCTGATCATCAGGTTCATTAGGGGGGGCAAGGAAGCTGAACCCTCCGCACCCTCACCTGGCACCCTCTTGGGATCTCCGCTTGGTCCTGATGGCCTTGAAGCAGGATACCTTCGAGCCTCTGCAGTCAGTAGAGCTTAAGTTTCTGTCGCTATAGACAGTGCTCCTCACTGCATTGGCTTGGGTCAAGAGGGTCGGGGACCTGCAGGCATTTTCGGGTGATGATATGTGCCTTGAATTTTGGCCGGCAAACTCTCACGTTGTCCTGAGACCCTGGCCTGGATATGTGCCCAAAGATCCCACCACACCTTTCAGGGATCAGGTGGTGAACTTGCAAGCGCTGCCCTGGGAGGAGGCAGACCTAGCCGTCGCTCTGCTCTGTACCATTCATGCCTTGGGCATTTACGTGGAATGCACGCAGAGCTTCAGGACCTCAGACTAGCTCTTTGTCTGCTTCAGAGGACAGCAGAATGGAAAGGCTGTCTCCAAACAAAGACTTGCCCACTGGATAGTGAAGGCTACAGTCTTAGCATATCAGGCCCATCGTTTACCGTGCCCCCTCGGAGTGAGAGCACACTCTACAAGAGGTGTGGCTTCTTCCTGGGCATTGCATGGTGGGTTCCTCTGCCTAAACCCTGTCCTATCTTCCACCCCAACTGGTGTGGGGGGACTGGGGTGGAAGATAGAACAGGGGCTGGCCTTCGCAGGGCACTGGAGGGGGTCAGCAATAGTGGCGTTTTCCGTACGGATCCCAATTCGTCAGTCACTGACGTAACGTTGAACATGACTGACTGAAAGGGGACAGCTCAGTTATGTATGTAATCCCCGTTACGTTCCATCACCACAGTTGCTGTACCAACGCTGTACGGCCGAAATACACCATCTCGGCTCCTCAGAGAAAAACTGAATACGTGACTGCACGCGCTCTCCTTATATTCCCACATTGTGGGGCGGAGTGCGTGATGCAAATCTTGCATGCCAACATTCTTTGGCTTGTTTTGTTAACACTTGAAGGGGATTCATTTCTCTAGGGGGATCCCAATTTGTCAGTCACTGACATAACTTCTCCGTTCCCTCCTTCAGGGAGCGAGGATTTCTCCAGGGCCCCAAAGCACCCTCGGACCCCGGAGGGTTAAAGCTTAAAGTCTGTTCTTCAATTTCATCTTGATTGTTTCATTTTAATTCTATTTTGGTGGAATACAGAGCCAAAATTCTGAAAATTGTGTCAGTGTCCAAATATATATGGACCTGACTGAATATATATACACATACACACACCCACACACGCATATATGGTTCTACCCAGCTCCAGTTCCTCTGCATCTCTGCTGTTTCCACCCACCTCCTACTCTCTTGAGCAACCCACCAAGCCTCCATTTCCTACTTCCTCTTACACAATCCACCTCTTCCTCTACCTCGCTTCTGCTGGCTCCTGTCAGTCCCTTGGGACATCCTCAGTCCACTCCACTCTTTTGTGTGGATCCACCTGAGGCCTTCCAGTCATCAGCTCTGCCTAGACGTGAGAATCCCCTGTTTCCACCTCCAGCTTCTGAGACCTGGACTCCACCTTGGCTCTCCGACCCATTGGGTCTGTTTTGGCTCCATGCTCCCTTGTCCCCACTGTTGACCGTCATCCAACTGGCTCCACCAGGCCCCCTAGTCCCTCCGGCTCTGCCTTGGTCAGTAATTGTCCTGCCTACATCATGGAATTCCACTCATCTGACTTTGCCTCATCCCTTTATCCTTCTGGTTCTGTTGGGCTCCACCTTCTCCCTTGCTCCTCCTTTGCCAAGTAAAATACACTTTCAAGTTCCAGAAAAGTATGAAAACCATCGTCAGAATAGTCGTTCTGCCATCAGTGGTTCAACCATAATGTTATGAAATGATGACAATACTTTTTGTACGTGAATAAAACATATCGCTCATTTCCCAATCACTCCACCGGCCTCGCTCCGTTCCCACGGCTCTCGGCCCCGCCCCACTCGTCACAAACCCCCATCGCCCGCTCTACTCCCCCCCCCCCCCCCCTCCGGGGGGGACCGCTCACGGTGACCTGCGGGAACCTGGGGGTAAGGACAGACGAGGCGAGAGAAAAGTAGATGGAAGGATGAGGAGCGACGGGAGATGAGAGAGGGGAGAGAGGAGGGAAAAAAAAAAAATTCCGGTTCCCAGACACGCTGCCGCTCGGCCCTCCACCAGCTGGGTGAATTCTTCCGCGGTGCCTGGCGGCGGCACTGGATGGCCCTCGGTGGACGGCTCCTCCGGTTTCGGGCAGCCGGCAGGAGTCCCCCGTTCCCTGCTCCTCCCCATTCCGGCGGATGGCAGTAGGCTCCGGCCACCTGGCGAACGGCGCCGACTCCTCCGCTCCCTCACGGACGGCAGCCACCCCTCCACATCACGGGCGGCCGGCAGCGAGTTCGTCTGTCCCCGGCAACTCACTCCAGCCCACCGCCTCGAGCACCACGGCGCCAGACTGCTACGCCTTGCTCCATGGCACCGCGGATTCACCCCAGCGGCAAGGGATCTTCGGCAGCACGTCTCTCCTTCCTCCCGGGTTTCGGCACCAGTGTAACACAATAAAAACTCCATAATTACGGGAAGAAAGAGGCGGGAACCGGCGAACACTCAAATAAAACTTTAATAATCAAATAAATACAAAACAGCGCGACAGCCCCTCACAGTCGACTGCCGCGCACAAACAAAAACCAAACACAAAGTAAAACCCAGGCCTGGTCCTCTCTCGTCCTTTACTGTCGTCGCTCCTCTTTTGTATCCTCCCGATCTCCTCCGTGGGACTCGAGACCGGTGAGTGGAGCAGGTGTCGCTCATTTCCCAATCACTCCACCGGCCTCGCTCCGTTCCCACGGCTCTCGGCCCCGCCCCACTCGTCACAGTTACGGTTGAACCACTGATGGCAGATGGACTATTCTGACGATGCTTTTCATACTTTTTTTGACCTTGACAGTGTATTTTACTTGGCAGTAGTGATGGGTCATTCTTGAATGATTCGTTCATTTTGAATGAACGAGTCGTCTTGGGAAATGATTCATTCAGTCGTGCATGCACAACTTCTTTCTTGGTTCTGTACTGAAGTTAGTTCATCTGTTTCGAGTCTTAGGGTTTTTTCGATTCGTTCGTTCATCACGTAACAGCCACATACTTAACCAATGCAGTCTGAGACGGAAAGAGAATTGATTAGTTCATCTCAGACAACATAGGTTTAGCTTATTAGGCTGTCATGTGATGAACAAACGACTCAAACCCGAGGACTGGAAAAGTGAACTAATCAATTCTCTTTCCAGATCAGACAGCATAGGTTTGGCTCATGGGGCTGTCTCGTGATGAATGAACGACTCAAACCCGAGGAATCGAAGGGTGAACTTATCAATACTCTATCTGGCTCAGACAGCATAGGTTCAATTTATGGGGCTGTCATGTGATGAACAAACGACTCAAACCCGAAGACTTGTCGGATAAGAGGTGAGGTGAGCTAATCATAGGCTAAAGACCCAGGTAAATAATGAATGAATCTTTTCTGTTCGTAGTGTGATCAACGCAAGTAGTAGTTGTGTTAGGGAAATAATTATAAGTATTTTAATTAGATTTTGCTAATATGAACGAAATGACTCTAAAAAAATATTCGTTCATTTGACTGAACGTGACTCAAAGGTCTGAGTTGGTAAAATGATCCAAATTTCCCATCACTACTTGGCAGTCTATGGGACAGTCACAAGCATCCCTGTTTTCATCCAAAATGTCTTAAATTGTGTTTTGAAGATGAATGAAGCTTTTACGGGTTTGGAACGACAAGGGGTAAGTGATTAATGACAAAATTTAAATTTTGGGGTGGAGTATCCCTTTAACTCCACCATGGGCATCTTTCCTGGCTGGGCTCTGGTTTCCCACCTGGCTCCTCCCTCTGTCACTGTCACTATGGTGTTTCTTGCCATTGCCTTTCCGCTGGTTTCTGTTCTTTACCTGCTCCATGCTCTTCTCCAAAGACCGCTCCATCCAGAGTCCTCCACAGGTCCATTTTTGGAGACCCGTACCCGCAAAGTTCAGCACCAGATCTGACCCATTACCCGTGATAATATCAAAATTAAATCCGCACCTGCCCAGACCCGTTAATATTTGGCCCATTACCCGATCCGTGTCTGCGATAAATCACACACGCTAAAATAATTCCAATTAAAGTGCTTTATTTTTTATCTCGCACCTCTCTCAACATCACAACAGCATCATGAATGGGCTAATGAAACAGGCTAAAGTGCGCTTTGTTTTGCTACCATCGGCACCTAAATAGGCTATGGAACCTGATAACTATACGCGAATAGACCTATTAATGAAAAAAAAGAACAAGAAAAAATACAACCTGAGTCTGTCACTCACAAACAATAGCCTTACTAGGCTACAAGAAGCATCAACAAAAGTTGCACTGTCACAGTGGTGGTGACATGATGGATCAGATGTTATATCGTTGTTTTGAGATGTGTAATGGTAATTTAGACATACAAATATTGCACATATTTTTCTTCCGAGCTACTACCTGCCCTCAAGGAGTTAATTACCCACCTGCATCCCCGCCCGTGAATTTTAGGAATGTCACAATCCACCCGTTTTAGCCGCTTTTATGAGGGTACCCACGGGTACCCGACCCGTTGCAGGACTCTAGCTCCATCCCTGTGCAATTGGACTATTGTCAGTGGTGGAAATGGCCAAAATTCATTGGGGTACTCTAGCTTGGAAGGGGTGGGGGAGAGGTTGATAATGTAAGCATAATTAATTACCTTTGTGTTTAAAATAAAAGGAGAAAAAAAGGAGAAAAAAAGAGAATAAAACTTATTTTTTTAAAGAAAACCATTAGAGACCCCCACTGCCTTTCTTGCATTCCACATGGTGGAATGTCCGGTGCCAGGCCTTCACTTGATGAATCCTCGAGAACTGGTAGAAGGCTGGGTTCCATATGTGAGACCTAAGTGGATCCCGTATGTGTAAAGTCCACAGTATAGCCTCAGTGCCTGTGTTTCCCTGGCAGACTTCTGCTATTTCCAAGAGGGTTACAATCACCTCCAATTTTCCATATGCACCTAAAATGATGTTCATATGTGTATTTGCTTCCAAAAACTCCTTCGGGAAGGATGCCGATTTCGCAGTGTCCCTGTTCCAAGTGGAATGGATACATTTTACCAGTGTTATCCAGTTTTATTGAGTGGGTAGTGCTATGATAATGGTGAATGGTCTTGTTGCGAGCCCCAGCCTACACCTAAAAGGGGTGCAGGTGGATCACACAGGGCACTGGAAGGGGCAGCATCCATGGTGCTTACATACGAAACCGAGACGATATCTTTCACGGAGTGAATTTAGATCCCCAGAGGAGCGCGTCCAGCCATGTGTGTCGTTCCTGTGGCGCCACTGTGTGTATCTTTGAGAAACTTGCATGTATTGTACAAAATACTTTATTCTATGACCACAAAATTTTAATCATTTGCAGTACACATATAGGGAAACATACTCAAATACACCCCCCCCCCCCCCCTTATCAGCATTTTCTCAGCAGGAGAATGTTCAAATGTAATGATTCCCCAAAAAAACCTAACTTTTGACTTTCCTGGCTAGAGTTATGGAGTTATGAGTCATATATTTTGTGTAAGTCACTCAGCCGTTCTCGACTCTAAAAACGTCTTCAGGGCTTAAAGGGTTAAAAAGAACACACACCACACACACACATTAATTGTTAAATTAAATTGTTAATGCATTTGCGGTGTCAGTGGGGGCAGCAGGACAATGTCCAATCAAGGATGACCAAAAGTGTTGTGAAATAATTAGAACTGCTTCCTACATTGCTTGTGAAATTTCAATCAATGCAGTGGATGATTTGTCTGACATTTGGCAAGATGAGATGGGAAATTCAAAATGCACCAGACAAAGTGCATGGCTGTTATTGAATCTTGTGCCACACTTCACTGGAGAACTTGTTTAGGACAATATGACTACAAGAATAAATATGAGACTAAGAATAATGAGGACTGCCCATACACAAATACACCAAAATACACAAAAAAATACATTCAAACATAAAAAAAAATAATAATAAAAAAAATAATAATAAATAAATAAATAAATAAATAAAAACATTGTGTAATTAGTGTTAGTGTTTTTAGGTCATTGTTTTGCCTAAAAATGTAGAGATTTTGTGTATTTTGAATGTGAAATCATCTTCTGTATCAAGCTGAAAACTGGTTAGGAGAACTGTGTTTGAAAAAGTGAGCTAAGTAATGAGTATTTGTCCTAGTGAATATTAAAAAAAATCTGTAAAAAAAAAAGTAAATAACATGTACATTGACACAAATCAATACCCTTTCATGTACTTTCTTCAGCCTGATGGTAATCAAAGCCGTGAATAAATGCATTCTTTTTTCAATGTATAGAATTTCTGAAAGAAGGTGTGAAGGAGTTTGAATAGTGCGTACCTCTATCAGTGAAAATACTGTCCAAACTGGAGCTCCTGTGCCCAAAATCTGTGATGTCTACCATAATTAAGCCAGGAATAAAGGATTTGCCATTTCATCATCTTTTTTCTTGCCTGTTTAATATTAGAATCTCAATGGAGGAATGTGGCATCAGCAGGCTTTTCTGATGATTAGGCCATTGACATTTTGTCTGAAAGTCCAAACGGTCAAAGATGCAGAAGCAAAGTGTTTCCAGGAATTACCACAAGGTGCCATAAGACTAATTTTTCTGCCTGTCTCTAAAGTCCTTTCTGAGAATTTTCCCTGGTTGCACTTTAGAAAGATGATGCTAGAAATTGCATGGGACTAACACTCCTATCTGACATCGTGGATGTGCCTATTGGCCTGGCTAAAAATGGCTGGACCTCTGCAATCTCCCTGGCAGTTGCTGAAGAAATTTTAACTGAGCAATATATTACTCAGTACAGAGATTGTACTATTATATTTCAGGAAAGACATTCGCTTTAGTTATGCACTGAAAAGAAATGGTAGAACCATCTACATTATCTGGTCTTATTCAAATCAAAATATATTATTTAGCATCACTGAATCAACCTAAATATGTTAATTTACACCAACATATTAGTATAAAAAAGTTAAAATAGCTCTTTAAGGTAGTAATGCCAGATGGATGCAATACCTGTCATAAATGGAGGGTTTATTTGCATTTCACAATATCGGCAGCTCCAAGTAACTGTAGTTACAGATATCTTACACCAGATGTCACTCACACCATTTACAAATAACAGAAGGAAAAATGCACATCAGTTTTTCAAAAATATGTGTTATTGCATCTGTGTGTGCGCATGCATATATACACATATGTATATACATCTATACCTATGTGCTGCCATTGCCTTTTTATAAAAATGTATACACCAGCATTTACCGTAACTCATTTGATATGTAGGCCTATTCTGTATTTGATGAATTTAATTAAGCTTATTTAATTACATGAGATAATTGTGTATACACACAAATGAGGCCTAACCAAGACACTAACAAAATAAGGTAACACTTTATTTTAAGGTCCTTGTTACACGTTACATGTACTTACTATTATAATAACAATAAATTATGGATAATTGTATGCAAGTAACATTAAACCAAACGTTAATTCTAACCCTAACCATATAGTAAGTACATGTAGTTAATAAAAATTACTCAGTACTTAAATGTGTAATTACACTGTAACAAAGACACCTTAAAATAAAGTGTAACTCAAAATAACATGATACCATTAAGTACAATGGTATTACCATTTGATACTATCATTGTACCATGATACCATTGTACCAATTTAGTACTGTGGAAGAAGCTGAAGAATTCAAAATTATTTAAGTGATTATTATTGAACTTATTTCCCTACTCAACACGCATTATATAAACCTGATTAGATTGATGGTGATTTGCCTATAAATCATATAGGCTATTCTGATACACAATCAAAGCTATACATATGCAATCAGTGGATGATTTTAGATTTCAAGAGAGGCTTGGCAGAAAATCCAGCTTTCGCCCTATCAGAGTTATAAATGCTGACATGGGGACGTTTTGCCAAGTGAAGTGTTACAAGTAAATCTGCCATTTAGACTTGGCCTAGCGGTTAGCAAATGTGCTCTGACACTGAGCTGAGGTGCTTACTAGTCCAATTGAAAAGACTTTTATTTTGCAGTTTGAAAGTAAGCTTTTTTTTTTTTGTGAATGTGTGAGACTTAATTCATTAATATGTTAATGTGGTAAAACTCTATCGGTAAATAACTAGAAGAATAACAGTGTAGTAAATGATAAAATATGTTTTTGTACAGCTAAAATAACTGGAAGTGACTTACATCAGAAACTGCTATAAATAAGGCGGATTCTGACTTTCCAATTGCTTGAGTATATGTTTTTCTTTGGCCATTTTATCATCCACCAGGCAAAATCACAAGTCTGAATGTTAATAAAAGCAATAGAATACCTCAAAAAGCCACACGGTTGTATCATTCACACCCTTAATCTCAAACACTGTGAGACAAGTTACACATTGGAGTTTTATTCCTAGATTTAGGGGTTGTTCAATACTAAGATAAGAGAAATAGTGATGCTTACCTTCGCAAACACCTCTAAAAACCTGCCACTCAGAAGTTTACATTCACAGACATTCCACGTTTTTCTCTCTAAAGACCGTTGTCCTCAGAAATGTCTCTCTCTATGTGTGTGTGTGTGTGTGTGTGTGTGTGAGTGTCCTGTGCACACTGATGTGATTGAGCGTGACAGACTGAGGAGAGGGAGAGACTGTAAACAGCAGAGGAGGTGTGAAATCAGAGCTGCAAGGTAAATCTGTGTTCCCACTGCACCAGGATCAGTCATTAAAACCAGCACAAACCTGCTCTGCTCCGATACAGTCATTCTACTGCTTAGATAAATATTTCTTTATAGTCATATACCATTGATGCTTATTAAAGTTTACATTTAGGCTAAGTGTCTTGAAAGGCTTTAAAGGGATACTCCTCCTTAAAAAAAAAATCTCTCATCATTTACTCACCCTTTTGTATTTTATTTAAAATATTTTATTTTTTATTTTATCTCAGATATACATATATTACTTAATTTCTTGAGGTAAACAAACAGTTTCAGAGATTAAAATATTGTCACTTTAGAATTATAAGGTTCTATCTGCATTATGAGCAGTTTTGATATATTGAGCTTCAAAGCTGTTGCATTCCATATAGCAAAAAATTATATGGGAAACAAGTTTCTTTAAAATAAAACAAGGAACAAGTAACATTAAAATAAAATGGCAGGGACCCTAAATGTATTCTGAATGTACAATATCAAAATCCTCTCAAATTTGTAAATGGGGATTTCTGGAATGGGTCAAATGCAGATAGAACCTTCTAATTCTAAAAAAAAAAAAAAAAACACTTTTCACTTGGAATTATAAGGTTCTATCTATAATTTGTTTTTTAACACAAAATTAGTGTTGTTACAATGTGTTGACATGCATGAGAAAGTTAAATTTAATGCTTTTTTTTTTTTTTTTTACATCTATTTAATATTTTTTAATTTAATATTTTTTCTTGTTCATATTAAGCATAAAAGGCAGTGCTAAATATTTTGTCCAGTGCAGATGTTAAAATTTAGGCAGGAATATGTTGGGTAATTTAACACATTGAAGGAAGCATTTAAGTTTAAGTTTCCTTTTGTTTAGACAGAAGGCATCTACTGTAATACATCTGACCAGGACTTTATTCCACAGAAAGTGGGACAGGTAAAATGGTTTTCTCTCTAGTCATCAGTATGGCTGAAATAACATACTAACGTTTATTGTTGTAATTAAGATCCAGTCAATTAAATTGTTGACTTCTTGACTTTTAAGGCTTAATATTGTAAAATTAAAGACATTTTAAGACTCAAAATTTTTTTAAGTTTTTACAAATGTAAAATTTAACATTATATCTCACTTAATGTAGGGGATCGCAGGGCACAAAGTAATGCGGGGGTTAGTTGTAACACACGTGGTTTGAATATTTCCACACATGCTGGCATAACAAAATTTACAGTATTTATTAGTTACCATATCAACAATATATATATATATATATATATATATATATATATATATATATATATATATATATATATATATATATATATATATATATATATATATATATAAATGTGCGCCAAAATGTAAAAAAAAAATATATATATATATATTGAAGATATTGCTGACTATTTATTTTTCCATAGTAAAATTAAAATTCTTGCTTAAAGGGGTGGTTGATTACGATTTCACTTTTTTAACTTTAGTTAGTGTGTAATGTTGCTGTTTGAGCATAAACAATATCTGCAAAGTTGCAGCGCTGAAAGTTCAATGCAAACTGAGATATCGTCTTTTAAAATTGTGACAATTTAATGCCTACAAAAACAGCTGGTAAGTGTTACGTCCAGAGCTGTAAGGTTCTGTTTGTGTGTGTGCAAGCTGTGCTGTTTCTCTCTCCATCCTTGTCTCTCTTCATAGGAGAAATGGTTTCCACCTGGTTCCGCTAATCAATGCCTGGCTGTGATTGGATGCTGGGAGTATTTAAGCTGCAAACACCATCAGAGCCATGTTGGTGGTGGCTTGACTGTGTGCAGCAGCAGCAGCAGCAGCAGCAGCTTTGAGGTCCCATCTTCAACCCCAGACCTGATACTTTGTTGAAGCCAGCCTTCCATGGGGGGAAGCTCTGAAGTTTTCCAACCATCTAGCCATAATATCTACACCAGTCAAGACTATAGTTCACAACATAAATCGAGTCCTAAACATGCAGGTGTTTTTTTTTTTTTTTTTTTTTTTTTTTTTTTTTTGCCTTGACCCCAATCACATAATTTCAGAATGTAAGGCATGGAAGCACAAAAATGCTGCTTCCAAGTCCAAAAGTGTGGCGCTCATGCAATCGGTTCCAAAAGCATATGATGTGAATGCTACCACTTATCAGCCATTTATTTGTACTGGTACTGTCTCTTTCTTTCATTGGAGTCAGAGAAGCGACAGTTAAGGATTCTAAGGGATACTGGGGCTGCACAGTCTTATTTTAGAAGACAGGCTCCCTTTTTCTGCTGAGTCGTATACAGTTACTGATGTGCTAGTTTGTGGTTTTGGAATGGTTTGTGTCAATGTTCCTCTTCATCAAGTGTATCTGAAGTCGGAACTTGTTACTGGGTTAGTGACGCTGGGGGTATGTTCAGTTACCGGTAGATGGGGTTGATTTCATTCTGGAAATGATCTTGCAGGTGGCAAAGTCTTTCCTCATCCTATTGTTGTTCATGAACCTGTTACTACTGAAGTATCTGAACTTGTGACTCAGTATCGATCTGTATTCCCTGCCTGTGCTGTAACACGAGCTCAGTCACTGAAGTTGGTGATGTTTCAGATCTCTCAGATACTGTGCTGTTTTCTCAACCTGAGGATATGGAGAGCGTACCAAAAGTTACATCTATGGTTGAGTTAGAAAACCCTTGAATCCCCTGTGTTACCGAAAATCACATTGAAAATAGGTAAGGTGGAGTTAGCTGCTGCACAGATTACTGATCCTTCCCTGGCTACTTGTAGAGATGCTGTAGTAGACTGCAGTCAAGTACCTAAACTAGAATTGCATATTTTTGAGAAGATGGAATTCTGATGCGTAAGTGGAAACCTCTGCATTGTGATGCAAAGTGGCAAGAGGTTCGCCAGATTGTATTACCAACTGATTATCAACACCATGTACTAGAGTTAGCTCATGAGAATGTTCTAGCAGGACAATTAGAAGATAAACTCGTTTTGACCACAAAAGTGTAAGGTGTGAGTTTTAGCCAGGTGAATCAGTTCTGGCCCTACTTCCTGTGTCTGGAACAACCTTGTAAGCTAAGTTCTCTGGTCCTTACATCATTGAGAGAAAACTTATTGATACTACACTGCTCAAAAAAAATAAAGGAACACTTTTTAATCACAGTATAGCATCAAGTAAATTAAACTTCTGGGATATTGATCTGGTCAGTTACGTAGCAGAGGGGGGTGTTAATTAATTTCAGCTGCTTTGGTGTTAATAAAATTAACATTTTTTTTCCTACTCATCTTTTCTGATTGTTTTTCACTAGTTTTGCATTTGGCTAGGTTCAGTGTCACTACTGGTAGCATGAGGCGATACCTGGACCTTACAAAGGTTTCACAGGCAGTCCAACTCCTCCAGGATGTCACATCAATATGTGCCATTGCCAGAAGGTTTGCTGTGTCTCCCAGCACAGTCTCAAGAGCATGTAGGAGATTCCAGGAGACAGGCAGTTACTCTAGGAGAGCTGGACAGGGCAGTAGAAGGTCCTTAACCCATCAGCAGGACCTGTATCTGCTCCTTTGTGTGCAAGGAGGAACAGGATGAGCACTGTCAGAGGCCTACGAAATGACCTCCAGCAGGCCACTGGTGTGAATGCCTCTGAGAAAACAATCTGAAACAGCCTTCATGAGGGTGACATCCTCTAGTGGGCTCTGTGCTCACTGCCTAGCTTTATTGGTATTTGCCACTGAACACCAGAATTGGCAGGTCTGCCTTTGGCGCGCTGTGCTTTTCACAGATGAGAGCAGGTTCACCCTGAGCACGTGTGACATATGTAAAAGGGTGAGGAAAAGCGGTTGGAGAATGTTATGCTGCTTGTAACACTGTTCAGCATGACCGGTTTCGTGGTGGGTCAGTGATGGGGAAGGCATATCCATGGAGGAACACCAAGACCTCTACAGGCTAGACAATGGCACACTTACTGCCATTAGGTATCGGGATGGAATCCTTGGACCTGTTGTCAGAACCCATGCTGGTGCAGTGGGTCATTGTTCCTCCTGGTGCATGACAATGCCCGGCCTCATGTGGCGAGAGTATGCAGTCAGTTCCAGGAGGATGAAGGAATTGATACCATTGAATCTCCCCCACGCTCGCCTGACCTAAATCCAATAGAACACCTCTGGGACATTGTTTCGGTCAATTTGACGTCTCCAGGTTGCACCTCAGACTGTCCAGGAGCTCAGTGATGCCCTGGTCCAGATCTGGGAGGGAATACCCCAGGACACCATCCTTCGTCTCATTAGGAGCGTGCCCTGACGTTGTCAGGCATGCATACAAACAAGTGGGGGCCATACAAACTACTGAGTACCATTTTGAGTTGATGCAATGAAATTTCAGCCTAATGGACTAGCCTGCTGCATCCTTTTTTCACTTTAATTTTGAGTGTCTTTGAATTCAGCCCTCTGTAGGTTGATAATTTTAATTTCCATTAAACAATGTGCCATCTTTTCATTCCTTACAAATTACCCAGTCCATATCAGTATAGATATCCTGAATGATATTTTTCCCCATTGAGATCTGATGTGTTTTCAGAGTGTTCCTTTAATTTTTTTTTGAGCAGTGTAATTATGTTGTTGGCACTCCTGAGCGGCAATGTAAGAGCAGAGTGTCATGTAAACATGTTGAAAGCATACACCATAAGAAATGCAAACCCAGATGTTCCTGTTAAACCTGTGTCTGCAGCAGTTTTGTTACCTACTGAATGTTTGGAGGAGGATGGACTGATAGCAAAAGATGCTCAAACTTTGTGTGCCCGCTTGCAGAATTCAGTTATTCTGAGTGATCTGCAATCCTATCTCTTCCACTTAACAGAAGAACAGAGTAAAGCAGTTAGTAACTTAATTGTTAACTATTCTGACCTCTTCTCTGACGTTCCTTCCCAGACTACCTTACTGTGTCACGACATTGATGTACAGATGGTAGACAACCAAAATGGGTAATGCCGCCGCGCGTACCGCCGCCGCAGGGTCGCGGCGTTAACTGCAAATCAGTCGCGTGTTAAAATCATTCGCGAAACTACCGCCAGGTGGCGCAAAGGGACAGATTGCGAACTGAATGTAATTGTAAAATGAAAGGAAGACGTAAAACAACAATAACATTATAATATACATTATAACATCCTTAAAAGCCATTAAAAATAGGATAGTGTTAGGCTACAGTCTACTCATCAAAAAATAAAAATAAAACTTTACACAAAGGCTCTTATGCATTCTATTGTTTTTAAACAGTTATTATATATATATATATATATATATATATATATATATATATATATATATATATATATATACGGATTAAAATGTTTTCATTTCGGTTCATTCTTGGTTTAAAAATAATAATAATAATAATACTAATAATCTTCAGGTTCCATTTGCAGAGCGAAATGAGAACGGTCCAGCATTTACAAATAATTCTTATTAACTCTGTTATTATTCTTGATTTTTCAAACTGCTAACACGTTGCATTTTTGAATTATGCCTTTACTGTGTGACCAATAATTGTGAATTGTGACTTTGATCGTGCTGGTGCCTCACGCGCACATATTCATTGGAAACAGCAGTTGTTCACCGAGCCATGTGGCGCGAGCAGCGGGCCACTTTGGCATAATTTTGCTAGTTATGTTTTTTTTTTTCATCGATACTGAAACGAGTGTGAAATCCAAAGCCTATTTTACCTAATGAATAAGAGTTTAGCTTCAAATGGGCAACATGTTTGGATTTGTCCCGAATGAAAGAGATAAGCCCAACATAATGTATCGCTTTAAATTATTTTTAATTATTATTATTTTTGTTGTTGTTTATAAGCCTATATTATTATATAGCCTGCTGCAATTATATTTATCCATTAGAATTATATATTTGTAATTCTTGTTCTGTTCTGATATATATATTTTTTAATTTAAAGGATTTGTTGTAAAGTGAAGGGAACTAAAAATGTCCTGTTGGTACATTAGCCTATAGCATTATTAGGCCTGCCGTTATTATTTCTGAATGTAATAAAATGCAACTCTCACAAATGTAATTTATTTTTTAGCGGGTTTTCGTGTATGTTTTTATCTAGCTTTATTTTTCCATTGCATCTAAAAATGACTGTGCATCACATTCACTTCGTGAACAAGTCAAGTCAAGTCATCTTTATTTATATAGCGCTTTAAACAAAAAAGATTGCGTCAAAGCAACTGAACAACATTAATTAGGAAAACAGTGTGTCAATAATACAAAATGACAGTTAAAGGCAGTTCATCATTGAATTCAGTGATGTCATCATGCAGCTCAGTTCAGTTTAAATGGTATCTGTGCAATAATTTGCAATTAAGTCAACGATATCGTTGTAGATGAAGTGTCGCCAACTAAGCAAACCAGAGGGGAAAGCAGCAAGGAACCAAAACTCCATCAGTGACAGAATGGAGAAAAAAACCTTGGGAGAAACCAGGCTCAGTTGGGGGGCCAGTTCTCCTCTGACCATACGAAACCAGCAGTTCAATTCCAGGCTGCAGCAAAGTCAGGTTGTGCAGAAGAATCATCTGTTTCCTGTGGTCTTGTCCCGGTGGTCGTCTGAGACAAGGTCTTTACAGGGGATCTGTCTCTGGGGCTCTAGTCCTGGTCTCCGCTGTCTTTCAGGGCTGTAGAGGTCCTTTCTAGGTGCTAATCCACCATCTGGGCTGGATACATACTGGATCCGGGTGACTGCAGTGACCATCTGACTTGGATACAGACTGGATCTGGTGGCCACGGTAACCTCGGAATAAGAGAGAAACAGACTAATATGAGCGTAGATGCCATTCTTCTAACGATGTAGCAAGTACATCGGGTGTTATGGGAAGTGTTCCCGGTTCCGGTGTACCTAATTAATGCAGCCTAAAAATCCTTTAACGGATTTGGATATTAGAAGTGTATTAGTATGTTATGTGTAAGCCAGGTTAAAGAGATGGGTCTTTAATCTAGATTTAAACTGCAAAGAGTGTGTCTGCCTCCCGAACAATGTTAGGTAGGTTATTCCAGAGTTTGGGCGCTAAATAGGAGAAGGATCCTGCCGCCCGCAGTTGACTTTGATATTCTAGGTATTATCAAATTGCCAGAGTTTTGAGAACGGAGCGGACGTGGAGGACTATAATGTAACAAGAGCTCGTTCAAATACTGAGGTGCTAAACCATTCAGGGCTTTATAAGTAATAAGCAAGATTTTTAAAATCTATACGATGTTTGATAGGGAGCCAGTGCCGTGTTTTGACAGGACCGGGCTAATATGATCATACTTCCTGGTTCTAGTAAGAACTCTAGCTGCTGCATTTTGGACTAACTGGAGTTTTGTTTACTAAGCGTGCAGAACAACCCACCCAATAGAGCATTACAATAGTCTAACCTTGAGGTCATAAACGCATGGATTAACATTTCTGCATTTGACATTGAGAGCATCGGCCGTAATTTAGATATATTTTTGAGATGGAAAAATGCAGTTTTACAAATGCTAGAAACGTGGCTTTCTAAGGAAAGTTGCTATCAAATAGCACACCTAGGCTTCCTAACTGATGACGAAGAATTGACAGAGCAGCCATCAAGGCTTAGACAGCGTTCTAGGTCATTACATGCAGAGCTTTTAGGTCCTATAATTAACACCTCTGTTTTTTCAGAATTTAGCAGTAAGAAATTACTCGTCATCCAGTTTTATATCGACTATGCATTCCGTTAGTTTTTCAAATTGGTATGTTTCGCCAGGCCGCGATGAAATATAGAGCTGAATATCATCAGCATAACAGTGAAAGCTAACACCGTGTTTCCTGATGATATCTCCCAAGGGTAACATGTAAAGCGTGAAGAGTATCGGCCCTAGTACTGAGCCTTGCGGTACTCCATACTGCACTTCCCTGCTACGAATTGATGGTGGTCATATAAGTACGATTTAAACCATGCTAATGCACTTCCATTAATGCCAACAAAGTGTTCTAGTCTATGCAAAAGAATAGTGTGGTCAATAGTGTCGAACGCAGCACTAAGATCTAATAGCACTAATAGAGAGATACAACCACGATCAGATGATAAGAGCAGGTCATTTGTAACTCTAAGGATAGCAGTCTCAGTACTATGATACGGTCTAAATCCTGACTGGAAATCCTCACAGATGCCATTTTTTTCTAAGAAGGAATATAATTGTGAGGATACTACCTTTTCTAGTATCTTTGAAAGAAAAGGGAGATTCGAGATCGGTCTATAATTAACTAATTCAAACAAATATAACTTCAGATCTGCCTCCTACGATGCTCAGCTGAGGACGATTTCAAAATGTTTGATATAAAGGTTACTGTCACATTTTATAAAGGAATTGTTCATTTAAAAAAAAAAAAATCAAATCATATTGTTAGTTTTATGCTAACATGCACTCAAGTCTTCGGATACTATACAAGATACAAGTTAATTTAGGCTAGCATGCACTGTGACATTTTACCGTTTCAACTTATAAACTCCTTGAGATTTTAAAGTCAGTTTAATAGTATTGAAATTCAAGTTGAATCTAGAAAAAAAAAATTTTTAATTAAATTATTTCTATGAATTAATAAGTTAGCATGACTTTTTCATCATAGCATTTTTTTACGAGCTGTATTCGTTTTCTGAAACCAGGCACCCACTTTTTTTCTTTTTTAAATCTATGAATCGCTCGCATATCTCCTACAACCTACAAATAAGGGCTAATAGAGGTTCTTTCTTTAATTATTTATTTATAGTGTTTATTCTTGAAGAAAATAAATATTTATTCTTTAATAAAATAAGGGATCCAAATATTTGTAATGTACAATAATATAGGCCTATATCTGCCTGCAGTTAAAAAGTTATATTTGTTTTGATTCATCCATTTATGTTACAATTAGCCTATTCTAAAAATAAAAATAAATAATGTCATAAAAAGTGCCATCGGTCTGAATAAATTTTACCATTATAGAATTGGGGTAGTAATTTAGGAGGTTAAAATACAGTGAAATTACAAATGGCATGGGATTTTAAAGCATGACCACTGAAGGTCTATGAAACATTTGATGCATTTTTTTAAACAATGGCACTTAAAGTTTTCAACTAAAATATTACTATTTCAACCATATAGCCTGTGAATAAATAAATAAAATGCATACTTTTCAGTGAAAGAACACTGAGAGTCTAGGTTGCTTCTGGTGTTTGGATTTGTACTTCAATATAATGAGCTCCAAGTTTAAGAATAGCCTACACTAGTTGTATTTTTTATTTTTTTTTACTCTCTATTTAACAGCATTAACTTACAATGAAATACGTCTTCCTTCAGGCAGACTTAATGTTTTCCTGCCTAGCTAAATGTTGGGTCAGTTTGCACGCGTCCTGCGCGCTGTGAAGCGGGAGCAGCTTACGGAGGATTCCGCCTGGTCTTAAAGCCTTCCGCAAACACCTACGTTCACAAATAACAATGATTTTGGCAAAAATAATGATTAATTATCAACTGATAATTTGTTATTATTTTGGTCTAGTGAAAATAATAATATGGGCTGTGGGAAAATAATGAATAAAAAGAGAAGGGCTGCTGTGAGTGCAGGCATGTTTCAACCCAGTAACATGACAACACACCGTTCCTCACAGCCAAAAAAAAAAGACCGAGTTCAGTTCAGCTGGAGGGGGCTGGGGGTAGTTCTGTATAGCTTGTGGGGGTCGAGATAAAGGTGTGAATTTCTTGCTCTTTCATATGGACAGTCTTATGAGGGTATCAAACTTGCAGAACAGGTTTTAGGACAACTTTAAAGAAAGGTTTGATCACTTCAAATGTTAACTACTGTATAGCGCAATAAAGTTTATTAGTTATTATAACTTAATTTCAGAGGAAGTTGCCTTAACTTAAAAAAAAAACAAAAAAAAACTTGCATTAGGGCTGGGCGATAAGCCTATGGCCTAAAAAAAATCCCCGATTTTTAAAAAAAAAAAAAATCCGATTTACAATTTAAATCGTTTTTTTTTTGCCTTCCTACTTAAAATCAATATTCAAATGACAAAGAAATTGTTCAAAACAAGTTTTAATATAAAAATATATTATTTTTTAATACTAGCCCATCGTGCCATCCACTCGGCGTTAAGAGCTGTTCAGATTAAAACTGGCAGCTCCGCAGTGAGTCAGTGTCATGGATGGAGGACAGACCAAGTGTAGGCCTAAATCAGTTTTCTAGTCTATATTTTCATCTCGTTATGCCGCTGGTTTAGGTTATGTATTTATTTTTATTTCTTATATCAATTATTTGTAAATATAGCAGACACTGTCTAACCGTGTCTACACCGGACGGCCTTGTTCATATAGGGCGAAACATCTCTCTCCCTCGGCAGTACAGTAGGCCTATGTGAGCGGAGTGGAGCAGCAACAATTTCCCTCCTCGCTCCGAGCATTAAATAATCACTAAGCTCCGCGTTCATTGATACAAGAAACACTGCTCCGCCTTAACTCCGTGGCTAAAGTTGAAATGTTATGTTCATAATAGCTTATAAAAATAAAATAAAAATAAATAAATAAATAAAATTAAAATTACAGGAGAGTTACAAAGGGGATTAGGCTATTGTGTGCAAACTTTTTGTCCTACCAAACGCTAAACTAATAAAATTGTCAGCATTAAAAGGTATAATTGCTGCTTTCTGCTGTGCAAATTTTGTTTGTGATGAAAATAACAGTTTACATTTTCGTCAGTTATTTTATCTACAGATCGATGCATTTGTTACATATTTCTGCTCATTCAAAATCAGATACAGATGAAGTAGCCTACTGTAAGATTACATTTGTTTGAATGCATTATTGCGACAGCGATTACGTGTGAACGTGCTGTATCTGTTTAAATCATGCTTTAACCCGAAAATAATCAGTAAAAGAAGACAAATTCCTTGAGAACTAGCCTGTAACATCCCGCTCGACTATTGCCGTCATTATAGTCTTCTGATCAGAGAGATTATGTGTATCAAGCTATAGCTAAATATGTTTATCATGTGAATTCTTGCTAAATATGCAGTTATATTACGGGCTGTTGGCATGAATTGTATTCGTGATGGAGCGGTGCTGGAGCGAGTGAAAACCACGAGGCTCCTGACTTTTAAAAAATCTGCTCCTCTTCAGTCAGAATCAATCCGCTCATCACTCATACTCTGCTCGGCAGCGTGTCTCAAACGCGCGGGGAGGGTTGAGCCCAATCATTCTCAAAACATAAAATATTTTTTTAATTCAATTTTCGTTTTTGTGTTTCAGAGGAAAAATCAGTGTTAAGGCATCTCTCCATTACAGACCATTCTGAAGGAAGAATTTATGCAAACGCGTATACAATTCTTTAAAAACTTTAACATAGATGTCTAGATGGTATTTAATAGGTCTGCTTCCCACGTAAGACCTTTTCTAGTTACTAGTCGTTCATTGGTCATTATTCCACTAATCGCAAATTTATATTAAATTTACAACTATAATCCAGCCTTAATATATTCCACGCTCAAGAACATGCATTCAGTTCGTCACAAAGCACAAGCAGAAGTAGCCTAATAGTTATGAAAAAGGAGACATTTTAATTATTTATTAATAAACAAATGTTTTCTTGTCGGCTGCAAGATGAAATTCACAGTGCTGACTCTCTCCACATGGACGCGCCTTTAAACAGAAATACAACCTTCACAGATTACATAATGCTTTAGTTTTGAATTGATTCGTTTAAAAGACATTTCAAGCTTTCTGTAGATATATTTCTCATGTATGTGAGACGCCACAATTTTCAGTTATTTCATTATTAGGAAAAAATTACGTGATCGAGATCGCATGCGCATTAATAATTTTTGCACAAACACTTGAATATAAATAATAATTCACATTTTGCATTTGCATTACAAAGTAAATATTTTTTTACATGCAATTATCCAAAATAAAACCAAACAAGATTTCTAATGAAGATAAAATATGTAGACAAATAAGAATAAATGCTGCGTGCACTCAGCATCATGCAGAGCAAATCTTGCACTGATATTTTACGGAATATTATACAAACCTGCATTTAAATGCGGCTGCAATTTATTTATTTATTTTATTTATTTATTTATTTTTACTTTACTTAAATTATATGAAAGCAAGCAAAGAAGACTCCATTTAAAATCACTGAAGTTGTCAATTAATGAAGCTCTTTATTTTTTTTTTTACATCGTGTGCACTTTGTTGATAAGTGAGGACGTTTTATTAATCCATCCAATCTTTAGAGTTGCAATGATTTAGTTAAATCGTGCAGGTTTAATTTATTCGTTTCTTGTTTTAATTAGGCCTAAATAATGGGAGCGAAATTATACAGTCCCTCACGTTTTACTAAAATAAAGAAAACAATTTATAAAACACGCAAGCCTAGCTCACAATAGGCTATCACTTTTAATGATCCGATGCAAAGTAAACCAAATTTTTTTTAATAATATAACACATAATTCATATTATATAAATAATACTGCACACTATTTAAATGTGTCTAATCTAAAATATGGTGTAGAGAAAATATAAGCACCAGGCTCATAGGCTTGACATTTATCCTGCTTGAATTCGTTCTAAGAAACGCACATATCTTCATAAGGACTAAACTTTCATCTGTGAATATTAAATATTTTTTCTTTCATTTTCCCCGACTGCAATCAAATATAACACTTCGGTGAGGCAAAGCTGACGTCTATTTGCGAAAATGTGCTTTGATGCGCTTGTTTGAAAACCTATGATTAAAGCGCCACTCATCGGTCAAAAGCTGCAAATGCACTTTGCAGACGCCGCGGTGGCGGTACGAGCGGTAGAAGTAACGTACAGTAACTACTGTAGGAGATAGCCAGCCTATTAAACAACATCCATATAGAATAAATCCAAAGAAACGAGTCATGCAATACATATTAATAATATATTTGTTAGAGCATGGTTTTGCAACTCTCAGTCAGAGTCCATGGAGTTCACCATGTATTCTAGTGCCAAAGTCTGACTCTACATTCAGATTCTGCACTGACTATCGTAAAGTTAATGCTGTGACCAAACCAGACTCTTTTCCTCTTCCAAGAATGAAAGAGATTGTTGACAAAGATGGTGCTGCTCATTATGTTACTAAGTTAGATCTAATAAAAGGGTACTGGCAGGTCCCGCTAACTTCTTGTGCCTCTGAAATATCTGCATTTGTCACACCTGATTCATTCTTACAGTACTCGGTCATGGCTTTTGGCACAGGAAATGCACCAGCTACGTTCCAGCGGCTCATGAACAGAGTTTTGTCAGAAGTGACCAATGTTGAGGTACATTTGGATGATGTTGTGATATATTCTAACACTTGGGAGGAACATCTTAAAAGTTAAATGTTGTTTTTGAACAGTTGAGCAGGGCATCTTTAACTCTGAATTTTAACTCAAGAATTTTGCTGCTATTGTTTCTCCTCTCACTGATCTTTTGAGTGCATCCAGGAAGTTTGCGTGGATTCCAGAGTGCATGGATGCATTCAATGCTGCAAAAGATCTCCTCTGTACTGCACCTGTTCTCTCTGCTCCTAATTTAACATGGCCTTTCAAACTACAAGTTGATGCCAGCACTGCAGGAGCCGGGGCAGTCCTGATGCAGGAGGATGGAGCAGGAATTGACCATTCTGGATCTTTTTTTTTTTTTTCTCAAAGAAATTCACTAAGTGTCAACTAAACTAGTGTAATGGAAAAAAAGGCAGCGCTAGCTCTGTTACTAGCCCTTCAAAATTTTTACGTTTATCTGGGTGGAAGTGATAGCCCCATTTTGGTTTATACAGACCATAATCCATTGGTGTTAACTCGCATGCCTAACACTAATCAACGTTTAATGCGCTGCTCTTTAATTGTGCAGGAATACCATCTTGACACAAGAAAGGAATTGACAACATGCCTTGTCCAGAACTTATTGCTTAGACAATTAAAATGTTTTGATTAGTGAATTAGTACGTTGACTAATAACCAGTGGGCGGTTATAGTCTTTGGTGGCGGGGGTGTTACGTCCAGAGCCGTAAGGTTCTGTTTGTGTGTGTTCAAGCTGTGCTGTTTCTCTCTCCATCCTTGTCTCTCTTCATAGGAGAAATGGTTTCCACCTGGTTCAGCTAATCAATGCCCTGCTGTGATTGGATGCTGGGAGTATTTAAGCTGCAAACACCATCAGAGCCATGTTGGTGGTGGCTTGACTGTGTGCAGCAGCAGCAGCAGCTTTGAGGTCCCATCTTCAACCACAGACCTGATACTTTGTTGAAGCCAGTAGTTAACCGTGTATCTCTACCTCATATTGTGTGTGATACTTCTTGAAGTAGTTTTTTCTTTAGTCTCTTTCTGTTACACTTTATGATTTGAGATTCAAAAGGCTGAAGTGAGTGTTCTCTTTAATGATTATTTGTTGTATGATTTAATTCACCTGTTTTGCTCTTGGTTTATTTGAAGTTTGTTAGTTAGACAGTTATTTCTTTATTTGTTAGGTTAGTAGGGAGGTGAGTGCCATTTATTTTGAATTTGACCTTTTCTCCTGTTTATGTTAGTAAGGGAGTTAGCTTATTTTGCTGTTAATTCTCAGCACATAGAGACTCTTTCACCTAGATATCACTACAGACTATGTCTGTTCCCCGGGCTAGAAAATACAAAAAACGTCCAAACCAATTTAAGAGCAACAATTTAATTGAGGTTCAACACATAAAAAAACAGATGTAATACGGATAAACAAATGATAAAGCTTGGCTTATTGGCTTATCAGGTCCCTTTCTACGAAAGCACTTTTTGTAAATAATATGATCACTGATCATAATCTAGATGCACTCTGTTTGACAAAAACCTGGCTAAAACCTGATGATTACATTATTTTAAATGAGTCTACACCCCAAGATTACTGTTATAAACATGAGCCACGTCCAAAAGGTAAAGGGGGAGGTGTTGCTTCAATTTATAACCAATGTTTTCAGGATTTCTCAGAGGGCAGGCTTCAAGTATAACTCATTTGAAGTATTGGTGCTTAATATAACATTATCCAGAGAAACAAATGTTAATGATAAATCCCCTGTGATTTTTGTACTGGCTACTGTATACAGGCCACCAGGGCACCATACAGACTTTATTAAAGAGTTTGCTGATTCTACATCCGAGTTAGTGCTGGCTGCAGATAAAGTTTTAATTGTTGGTGATTTTAATATCCATGTTGATAATGAAAAAGATGCATTGGGATCAGCATTTATAGACATTCTGAACTCTATTGGGGTTAGACAACACGTCTCAGGACCTAATCATTGTCGAAATCATACTCTAGATTTAATACTGTCACATGGAATTGATGTTGATGGTGTTGAAATTATGCAGCCAAGCGATGATATCTCAGATCATTATTTAGTTTTGTGCAAACTTCATATAGCTAAAACTGTAAATTCTACTTCTAATTACAAGTATGGTAGAACCATCACTTCTACCACAAAAAACTGCTTTGTAAGTAATCTTCCTGATGTATCCCAATTCCTTAGCATATCCAAAACCTCAAAACAACTTGACGATGTAACAGAAACTATGGACTCTCTCTTTTCTAGCATTTTAAATAGAGTTGCTCCTTTACGCTTAAGGAAGGTTAAGGAAAACAGTCTGACACCGTGGTATAATGAGCACACTCATACCCTAAAGAGAGCAGCCCGGAAAATGGAGCGCAGCTGGATGAAAACAAAACTGGAGGTATTTCGTTTTGCTTGGAGGGAAAGTAACCTATCTTACAGAAAAGCATAAAAAACTGCTAAATCTGATTACTTTTTGTCTCTTTTAGAAGAAAACAAACATAACCCCAGGTATTTATTCAATACAGTGGCTAAATTAACGAAAAATAAATCATCAACAAGTGTTGACATTTCTCAACATCACAGCAGTAATGACTTTATGAACTACTTTACTTCTAAAGTCAATACTATTAGAGATAAAATTGTAACCATGCAGCCATCAGCTACAGTATCACATCAGACAGTGCACTATAGATCCCCTGAGGAACAGTTCCACTCATTCTCTACTATAGTAGAGGAAGAATTGTATAAACTTGATAAATCATCTAAACCAACAACATGTATGTTAGGCCCTATTCCATCTAAGCTCCTAAAAGAGGTGTTTCCAGAAGTCATAGATCCTCTTCTGACTATTATTAATTCCTCATTGTTATTAGGGTATGTCCCCAAAACCTTCAAACTGGCTATTATTAAGCCTCTCATCATAAAAACACAACTTGACCCCAGAGAACTAGTTAATTATAGACCGATATCGAATCTCCCTTTTTTTTCCAAGATACTAGAAAAGGTAGTATCCTCACAATTATATTCCTTCTTAGAGAAAAATGGCATCTGTGAGGATTTCCAGTCAGGATTTAGACCGGATCATAGTACTGAGACTGCTCTCCTTAAAGTTACAAATGACCTGCTGTTATCATATGATCGTGGTTGTATCTCTCTATTAGTGCTATTGGGATCTTAGTGCTGCGTTCGACACTATTGACCACATTATTCTTTTGCATAGACTAGAACACTTTGTTGGCATTAATGGAAGTGCATTAGCCTGGTTTAAATCGTACTTATATGACCACCATCAATTCGTAGCAGTGAATGAAGAGGTATCATATCGTTCGCAAGTGCAGTATGGAATACCGCAAGGCTCAGTACTAGGGCCGTTACTCTTCACGCTTTACATGTTACCCTTGGGAAATATCATCAGGAAACACGGTGTTAGCTTTCACTGTTATGCTGATAGTACTCAGCTCTATATTTTATATTTTTTCGCGGCCTGGCAAAACATACCAATTTGAAAAACTAATCGATATAAAACTAGTTGATATAAAAAACTGGATGACGAGTAATTTCTTACTGCTAATTTCTGAAAAAAAACGAGGTGTTAATTATAGGGCCTAAAAGCTCTGCATGTAATAACCTAGAACGCTGTCTAAGACTTGATGGCTGCTCTGTCAATTCTTCATCATCAATTAAGGACCTAGGTGTGCTATTTGATAGCAATCTTTCCTTAGAAACGTTTCTAGCATTATTAAAACTGCATTTTTCCATCTCAAAAATATATCTAAATTATGACCTGTGCTCTCAATGTCAAATGCAGAAATGTTAACCCATGCGTTTATGACCTCAAGGTTAGACTATTGTAATGCTCTACTGGGTGGTTGTTCTGCACGCTTAGTAAACAAACTCCAGTTAGTCCAAAATGCAGCAGCTAGAGTTCTTACTAGAACCAGGAAGTATGATCATATTAGCCCGGTCCTGTCAACACTGCACTGGCTCCCTATCAAACATCATATAGATTTTAAAATCTTACTTACTACTTATAAAGCCCTGAATGGTTTAGCACCTCAGTATTTGAACGAGCTCTTGTTACATTATAGTCCTCCACGTCCGCTCCATTCTCAAAACTCTGGCAATTTGATAATACCTAGAATATCAAAGTCAACTGCGGGCAGCAGATCCTTCTCCTATTTAACGCCCAAACTCTGGAATAACCTACCTAACATTGTTCGGGAGGCAGACACACTCTTGCAGTTTAAAATTAGATTAAAGACCCATCTCTTTAACCTGGCTTACACATAACATACTAATACACTTCTAATATCCAAATCCGTTAAAGGATTTTTAGGCTGCATTAATTAGGTAAACCGGAACCGGGAACACTTCCCATAACACCAGATGTACTTGCTACATCGTTAGAAGAATGGTATCTACGCTCATATTAGTCTGTTTCTCTCTTATTCCGAGGTCACCGTAGCCACCAGATCCAGTCTGTATCCAAGTCAGAGGGTCACTGCAGTCACCCGGATCCAGTATGTATCCAGCCCAGATGGTGGATTAGCACCTAGAAAGGACCTCTACAGCCCTGAAAGACAGCGGAGACCAGGACTAGAGCCCCAGAGACAGATCCCCCCTGTAAAGACCTTGTCTAAGACGACCACCGGGACTAGACCACAGGAAACAGATGATTCTTCTGCACAATCTGACTTTGCTGCAGCCTGGAATTGAACTGCTGGTTTCGTCTGGCCAGAGGAGAACTGGCCCCCCAACTGAGCCTGGTTTTTCTCCCAAGGTTTTTTTCTCCATTCTGCCACTGATGGAGTTTTGGTTCCTTGCCACTGTCGCCTCTGGCTTGCTTAGTTGGGGGTCACTTCATTTACAGCGATATCATTGACTTGATTGCAAATTATTGCACAAATACTATTTAAACTGAACTGAGCTGCATGATGACATCACTGAATTCAGTGATGAACTGCCTTTAACTGTCATTTTTCATTACTGACACACTGTTCTCCTAATTAATGTTGTTCAGTTGCTTTGACGCAATCTTTTTAATTGCTGCAACAGTATAAAAAAACAAAAATTAAATTTAAAATTCTTTTCTTTTAGTTTAAGTAGTTTGATTAAGGAGTAAGACTGATTATGTTTGTTGTTTTGGCAGTACCCCCTTCTGATTTTGATACCCCTCTTTTTCTTTTTGCCTAATTTGAAAAAAGTAAAAAAATACTTTAATGAGATAACTATGTGGTTATTGTGAAACGACTCTAGGTCTGGAGACGGGGGTGGCTTCGTGCTGTTGCACATTCATTTCACCACCATCCATTTTTGTTGTTTCATTCCTCCCCTAGACCAATCAGGAAAACGTAACATAAGGGACTACAACGAGCTTCTTCCCGGGTCAGTTACCTCACAAACCCAGATAAACCCCGCCCATGGGAACATGCAACAAAGGGGGCAAGGTCATGTTGTGCTGCTTTAGAGAAGAGAAAACTAGGGGTGAACATAAAAATCTGTTCATATATGAATCGCAATTCTGTCTTCTAATGATTCTAATGGATTCACAAGTTTCAAAACCAATGTTCTAAAGCAGCGGTTCTCAATCCTGTTCTCCTCGCGTCACCCTACCGCATGTCTCTTCTCTCTCTCTCCCTCTCTCATTCAGATCGTCAGTTCAGCTCGCAACAAACTGTTCCATTTATACCCTTGTTTTCACATAGCAATGAGAAGAGTTATACATGGACGCATGTACGGTTGCTGTGCTGTATTAAAGCTTTAATAAGAAAACCGTATATTAAAAAAAAAAAGTGAAAAAGTGAGTGACATGACATTCAGCCAAGTATGGCGACGCCAATATTTAGAATTCGTGCTCTGCATTTAACCCATCGAAGTGCAACACACACACAGAGCAGGTGAACACACCACACTGTGAACACACACCCGGAGAAGTGGGCAGCCATTTTATGCTGCGGCGCCGGGGCGAGCAGTTGGGGGTTCGATGCCTTGCTCAAGGTGCACCTAAGTCAATGGTATGAAGGTGGAGAGAGAACTGTACATGCACTCCCCCCACCCACAATTCCTGCCGGCCCGAGACTCGAACTCACAACCCTTCGATGGGGAGTCAGACTCTCTAACCATTAGGCCACGACTTCCCAACGACTTCCCTTAAAAGCTACAGAAACAGTAGCATTTACAAACAACAGCATATCTAAAAGTATGAGACAACAACAAACAAACATACCATTAAAGAGCGTGCTTGCACAGGTTCAGTGTGATCCTCTTCATTAATATTCTGTGTGTCTCAATTGGGCTCAAAATTGATAAGCAATATAGAGGACGTCACTGTTTACAATACAATTGGAGCACATTCTGAACACACTGAGCAGCTGACTAATCTCAGCCCCATCACGTATTTCTGAGGGAGGGGCTTCATAAAAAATGGGAAAACATCGAGGTGTTTGTCAGAGAAGGGGACAGATTGGTGCGGTGGGGGGGAAAATAAGGTAAATTATGTGAAAAAATAATATGTTTTTTAAAAAACGAAGCTATCATGAAACACGTTAGACTGCACCCCACAAACACAATCAAGCCTAGATAAAAAGTCAACCACCCCAAAAGTAAATTTTTAATCTCTGTTTTTATTATTCATTTAAAATGAGACAAATCTTGCATATTTAATCTCCAATCTGTTATATCAATTAGATCATTTTTTTTAATGCTTTCGAAAAACCCCATTCCATTTTTGTTTTTCATTCCTCCCTAGACAATCAGGAAAACGTAACATAAGGGACTAACAACGAGCTTCTTCCCGGGTCAGTTACCTCACAAACCAGCATAAAAACCCCGCCCATGGGACATGCAACAAAAGGGGTCAAGGTCATGTTGTGCTGCTTTAGAGAAGAGAAAACTAGGGCGAAACATAAAAAAATCCTGTTCATATATGAATCGCAATTCTGTCTTCTAATGATTCTAATGGATTCACAAGTTTCAAAACCAATGTTCTAAAGCAGCGGTTCTCAATCCTGTTCCTCGCGTCACCCTACCCTGCATGTCTCTTTCTCTCTCTCCCTCTCTCATTCAGATCGTCAGTTCAGCTCCAACAAACTGTTCCATTTATACCCTTGTTTTCACATAGCAATGAGAAGAGTTATACATGGACGCATGTACGGTTGCTGTGCTGTATTAAAGCTTTAATAAGAAAACCGTATATTAAAAAAAAAGTGAAAAAGTGAGTGACATGACATTCAGCCAAGTATGGCGACCCATATTTAGAATTCGTGCTCTGCATTTAACCCATCCGAAGTGCACACACACAGAGCGGTGAACACACACACACTGTGAACACACACCCGGAGAAGTGGGCAGCCATTTTATGCTGCGGCGCCCCCGGGAGCAGTTGGGGGTTCGATGCCTTGCTCAAGGTGCACCTAAGTCATGGTATTGAAGGTGGAGAGAGAACTGTACATGCACTCCCCCCACCCACAATTCCTGCCGGCCCGAGACTCGAACTCACAACCCTTCGATTGGGAGTCCGACTCTCTAACCATTAGGCCACGATTTCCCCACGACTTCCCTTAAAAGCTACAGAAACAGTAGCATTTACAAACAACAGCATATCTAAAAGTATGAGACAACAACAAACAAACATACCATTAAGAGCCGTGCTTGCACAGGTTCTGTGTGATCCTCTTCATTAATATTCTCTGTGTCTCAATTGGGCTCAAATTGATAAGCAATATAGAGGACGTCATTGTTTACAATACAATTGGAGCACATTCTGAACACACTGAGCCAGCTGACTAATCTCAGCCCATCACGTATTTCTGAGGGAGGGGCTTCATAAAAAATGGGAAAACATCGAGGTGTTTGTCAGAGAAGGGACAGATTGGTGTGGAAATAAGGTAAATTATGTGAAAAATAATCTGTTTTTTAAAAAACGAAGCATGAACACGTTAGACTGCACCCCACAAACACAATCAAGCCTAGATAAAAAGTCAACCACCCCAAAAGTAAATTTTTAATCTCTTTATTATACAATTAAAATAAAACAAAACAAATATTACTATAATCTCAAACCCCAATATTTAACAAATCAAATCATATCATTAATTAATGCTTCGATAGCAGAAGACAGATTTAAATTCCAGTTGCGAAGATGGGGCACGTTGTAACACTGCGTTACAATGTGCTGTTCTATAACATTAGGGATGTAATGTACATTATTTACTATAATTAATATTAATGAGAAACAATGAGAAACAGGCAAATAAAGACTGACAGTCAATGTTTAATGTTTAGAAATTATTATTTCAAGACATGTGAAGCATTTTTGCTCATTTATGTGGGCTGCCCCAAGCATGGTTGCAATGTGCTCATTGTCAAGCTCCAAAATCAGATTATTTTAAATTATTAAAAAAAACGCCATTATTTTATATATTATTATTATTATTATTATTATTATTATTATTATTATTAACGAAAGTTTCACCAGGAATGAACTGCTGAACATTCGGCAGAGCACACCACAAAATCTTTTAACCGGATTTCAATTATTCAGACATTTTACTGAACGTTGCTGTTGGTGGAGCAGCGGCTCTGATCAAATGCTTCAGGACGCGCAGACAGGGGAAGCGAGCCGGTACGCTCATCAGACTCAGGAAGCACGGATTTCGAATGTCGTTGCCTACAACCCTCTGGCAAATCTCCGCTCTCTACCCAACAAAACGGACAAACTCCTTCTGCTCTCCCGGACAAATAAAGATTTCTCACACTCTTCTGCTCTGTGTTTCACGGAAACCTGGCTGAATGACACCATTCCAGACAGCGTGCTCCATCTGCCCGGCTTTCAACTGTTTAGAGCAGATCGCGACGCAGAATCAACGGGGAAATCGTACGGTGGTGGGACATGCTTTTACATCAATGAACGGTGGTGTACAGATGTAACTGTGTTGAAGAAGATGTGCTGTTAAGACCTAAAAGTGCTTTTTGTTAACTGCAAGCCATTCTATTCGCAGCGGGAGTTTCACTCATTCATTCTCCTGAGTATTTACATCCCTCCGCAAGTGCACGTGAACTGGGCTTTACAGAAACTCGCTGATCAGATCACAGAGACAGAACAAAAACACCCGGACTCTGTTTCTATCATTCTTGGGGACTTTAGTGTAGCCAATCTCTCCCGTGAACTGCCAAAATACAGACACTATGTTACATGTCCCACCAAAGACAGTAACATACTAGATCACTGTTACACCACAATAAAGGATGCATATCACTCTGTTCCACGGGCAGCTCTGGGGCTCTCTGATCACTGCCTGGTTCATCTTATACAAACCTACAGGCAGAAACTTAAATCTGCTAAACCTGTAGTAAAGACTGTAAAGAGATGGACCAACGGAACAGAGTGTGCTTTAAAAGCCTGCTTCGACCTCACTGATTGGAGTGTTTTTGAAGCTGCTACCACCAATCTGGATGAACTCACAGAGACTGTAACATCCTATATTAGTTCCTGTGAGGATATATGTATTCCTACCAGGACTTATTTAACATTCAACAATGATAAGCCATTGTTTACAACAAAACTCAGACATCTTCGTCAGGCCAAAGAGGATGTCTACAGAAATGGGGACAGAGTCTTGTATAATCAGGGCAGGAACACACTAAACAAAAAGATTAGGGTGGCTAAAAGGACCTACTCTAAAAAGTTGGAAGATCAGTTCAACTTCTAATGACTCAACTTCAGTGTGGAAAGGGCTGAGAGCCATCACAAACTACAAGACACCATCCCCCTGAACTGAGGTGAATCAACAACTTGCTAACGACCTGAATGAGTTTTATTGTAGATTTGAAACCCCCCACACCCATTCTGACCATCTCCCCACACAACCGTTAACACCTCCTGCAATCCCCCTCTCCCCCCCTCCTGCACTTCAGATCAGTGAGGATGATGTGCGCCAGGTCTTTAGGTAGAACAAAAGAAGAAAAGCACCAGGCCAAGATAGCGTTACACCAGCCTGTCTGAAAACCTGTGCTGACCAGCTGGCCCCCATCTTTTCATAGATCTTCGACAGATCTCTGGAGTTGTGTGAAGTGCCCTCCTGCTTCAAACGCTCCACCATCATCCCTGTTCCAAAGAAACCCAAGATAACAGGACTTAACGACTACAGACTTGTGGCTCTAATGTCTGTCGTCATGAAGTCGTTTGAAAAACTGGTTCTGGCTTATTTGAAGGACATCACAGGACCCTTACTGGACCCCCTGCAGTTTGCTTACTGAGCAAACAGGTTCGTGGATGATGCAATCAACATGGGATTGCACTTCATCCTGCAAAATCTGGACAAAACAGGGACTGTTTGTGGACTTTAGTTCGGCTTTCAACACCATCATCCCAACAGCCCTCAAGACCAAACTGACCCAGCTCTCTGTTCCTAGCTCTATCTGTCAGTGGATCACCAGCTTTCTGACATACAGGCAACAGCTAGTGAGACTGGGGAATTTCATGTCAAACAGCTGCTCCACCGACACTGGTGCCCCTCAAGGATGTGTTCTCTCCCCACTGCTCTTCTCCCTGTACACAAACAACTGCACCTCAAAAGACCCCTCTGTCAAGCTCCTGAAGTTTGCAGATGACACCACAGTCATCGGCCTCATACAGGATGGCGACGAGTCTGCTTACAGACAAGAGGTTGAGCAGCTGGCTGTCTGGTGCAGTCTTAACAACCTGGAGCTGAACACTCTCAAAACAGTGGAGATGATCGTGGACTTCAGGAGAAACCCCTCTGCACTCCCCCCACTCACCATCATAGATAGCACTGTGGCTGCAGTGGAGTCATTCAGATTCCTGGGAACCACCATCTCTCAGGACCTGAAGTGGGACAATCACATTGACTAAAAGGCCCAACAAAGGTTGTACTTCCTTTGCCAGCTGAGGAAGTTTAATCTGCCACAGGAGCTGCTGAAACAGTTCTACTCAGCCGTCACTGAGTCTGTCCTGTGTACTTCAATAACTGTCTGGTTTGGTTCATCTACAAAATCAGACATCAGAAGACTACAGAGAACTCCCCTGCCCACCCTTCAAGAACTGTATACATCCAGAGTGAGGAAAAGAGCTCAGAAAGTGACTCTGGATCCCTCACATCCAAGTTACCCCCTTTTTGAACTTTTGCCATCTGGCCAATGCATACCAGGACAGCCAGGCACAAGAACAGTTTCTCTTCCCCCAGGCAATCTACCTCATGAACAGTTAAAATGTTCCCCACTTAAGCAATAAAAATGTGCAATATCCTTATATTATTTGTTACCCCTCCATCCTACTACATCCCTGCATCTCACTCTGTTCTATTCCATTATCATCTATAGAACAACTGTTCATACAATTTATTTATTTTTCATTTATTGTGCAATATGTCTTTTGTTTTTTTGTGTTTTTGTCTCTGTGTTGTTGTTGTCTCTGTGTACTGGAAGCTTGTCAAATTCCTTGTATATGCAAGCATACTTGGCAATAAAGCTCTTTCTGATTCTGATTTTTTTTTTTAGTTTGTCTTGTGTGTGTATATACTGTATATATATATATATATATATATATATATATATATATATATATATATATATATATATATATATATTATTCGATCAGATAACATTTGAACCTGTCATATGGTCATGTTACAATGTGCCCCTCAAATGTTACAATGTACCCCATCTATGGGGCATGATGTCACATTTCACTTCCATTTTTTGAGGGTATATAAAGAAAAAACGTTTACACTGTAATTATGAATCAAAGCGACATATTTGTACTAAACAAGTGTAAAATTACTGTGGATAAAAAAATCTATATATATTCTGAACCCCATGTGGATTTACACGAACTGAGAAAGTCAAAAAGTGTTACTTTGTGCCCCGCTCTTCCCTAGTTATACCCTTTAATCCAGTGTGCCATAGCGTAGTTTATAGCTACATAGTATATACTGCTCAGTACAAGTAGACAGGATGGATCAGGGTAAAAACATAACCATATATATACATAACTTTCCCTCGTATGACAATGACATGACTGGAATAAAGCAAATAGACTACAAAACCCAGACCTATCCTCTTAATAGTGCTGCTGGCTAGCATGTTGTCTAAAGGAAAATAACTCAGCAATAGCTATAGCAAAACACACAAAAAGACTGCAATTCCCTGGAATTTGGGCTGCTGTCTTTGACAAGATCATAAATAAAATAGTCGATCATGAGGTTTCTAATAAACATCATGTTATTTGAAATTATTTAGTCTTCTCTTCACTGATTTAGCATTTTTCTGTGCTCTCTTCTGCTATCGTGGCACAGTCTGGCGACATGAAAAAGAAAGCTGATCCTGATTGGTCCTCGTGTGTTCATTCGAAGTGCTAATTGGCTCACACAGATAGAACCTTATAGAACCAAGTCAGAGTCTGACTTTGTAGATATAACCTGTACATCCCAAAATGTACACAACTTAAAAAAGAAACCACATAATGTAAATAAGTTGTCACAGAATATGAATATGTGAATTACTCAATTTTGAAAGAAAATGTCAGATAGAACCTTATAATACTGAGGATGCAGGGAGAGGAAGCAGCCGTTGTTTGTTTGCCTCTTCTCCACCTCTGACCTAGTATTTAATTGTTTTACTTGTTTTACTTGTTTAATTAGTTTATTAGTTTTAAAATGTGCGGGTCTATTACTTGGTTTAGTGACTCTGTCACTTAGTTTAGTGAAGCTACAACTGCTAAGACTGTTTTCGGTGCTTGGCTGGTTGTTTAACCTTCGGCTGGATTGGTGTCTGACTTGGCTGAAGACTGTGTCATCTCGCCTGCTGACCAAACTGAGATGACGAACATCGGCTGAATAGCCACTGTTTGTGCTGGGCAAAATCCAATGGCATCCGGCATTATTCTCAAATACTCAATTTCTCAGTTGCTGAGTTACAACCGGTGGTTACCTCCACCTTGCATTCCTGTCATAAAACAGCTCAGACTTCTCCGTCGACTCCGGTATGTCCATAGAAGTTCCCGCAAAAAGTTTGTTTATCGCCAGCATGATGCTGCTTCAATTTCTTCCATCTGGTCTTCGACCGTACATTTCGCACCTGTGGGGCGTCATCAGAGCACTGATGTGCCTGGTCTTCGTAGCAGTCACCCACCCCTTTTTCCTCTGAGAGCTTCCAGTGCTGGGCGAAATGAAAATTATGGAGTGGATTACAATGTATTGTGGATCTTACAGAGACTTGCATCATAGATCTGTCTTCCGCCACTATGGAATTATTTAATATACAACCTCTTACTAATAAACCTCTTCTTATCCACGAACATATTTTGGACAAAAAGCTGGATTTCATGTGCCTGGTTGAAACTTGGCATAAACCAGGGGATTACTCAGTGCTAAATGAAGCCTGCCCCCAGGGCTACTGCTACCTGGAGAAAGCCCGCAGTTCTGGACGTGGGGGTGGTTTGGCCGCCATCCATCGTGCTGAACTGAAACTTTCTCCCCTGCCACTGCCTGACTTTATCTGCATGGAATGCTTAGCCTTTAAATGCAAACCTCCTCATTCAATGACAGTGTTGCTCATATACCGTCCCCCCAAACCACACTCCTTATTTCTTCCGGAAATACATGACTTACTTACATCACTTTGTTCATTGTCATCCAACATTGTTATTGTTGGTGATGTAAATATTCATGTGGACAACCCCTCTTGTCAGCTCTCAACAGAGTTTTTGAGTCTGCTTGATTGTCTTGGTCTCCAGCAGCATGTGAAGGCCCCAACACACACTAGGGGGCACACTTCAGATCTCGTTATTACTGACTCAGCCCCCATTAAAAGCTTAGAAGTCTATGATTTGGGTGTGTCTGATCACAAGGTGGTCTCTATGGCTTTCACATTCTTATTGCCTATCACAAGACCCAAGTGCCAAATGTCCTTCTGGAACTGGAAACACATTGATTTAACCTATATGGCTGCAGACCTCCAACAAATTTCCTGTCCAGCCGTCACAACTGTAGACGAACTGGTAGACCACTATAATGCATCTTTGAGCAGTGTTTTTGACCTCCATGCCACCTCAATGTCAATTTTACTCAAATCAAATCAATAAAAATACAGGCAATTCAAAGCAGCTGTTTGCTACAATTAGCCATCTTTTGGAACCACAACAGCCTTCTTCCACTGAAGTCACTAAGGAGCGATGTAATAGCTTTATTAACTTTTTTAGATCGAGAGTCAACAACATCCGCTTCTTAACCCTCTGGAGTCTAAGGGTATTTTTGGGGCCTGGAGAAGTTTTGTCATGCCCTGACATTTGTGCTTTTTTCAGTTTCTTATAAATATCTAAATGGCTAAAGTCTAATCTCACTGTAATCAGCACAAACTAGGCTATAATAATATGTGAGCAGCATGTATGTACATGATTGTGTTTTTGAGAAAAAAAATGTTATGCGTGGTTAGTGAAAAACTAAAAATTGTTAAATCACTTGAAAAAGGCAATAAAACACATACAGAAAAATTGGTTCCCAGGAATTTTGAGAACTGGAGCTTGTAGCCTAGAATTTTTTTTTTCTAAATGATGTGAAAATCATCTTGTTTACTCACTTACAGAAAACAATATATTGATTTAAATTTTCTAAGACACTTTTTGTTGGTAAAAGTCATATGCGAGTAGGCGTCAACTATCATGAATTCACACCTGAGAAGACAAAGGCCTGCATAATGAGCTGCATAATGAGCCATTCAGTCAGCTGTGTCACTGAGAGGGATGAGTTACAAGAAAGAATGTGAGGACAAAATAAATCTATTTAATTTTATGTTTGTAGTTTATTTAGAATATATTTAATTATCCAACAACATAATTTAATATTCACTTGTGAGTGCAGTTAAACAGTTTATTAGGAAAAAATCAAAGCTGACTTTCAAACTGAATTTTTTGCATCATTACTCCAGTCACACAATCCTTCAGAAATCCTTTTAACAATCTTATTTTCTACAAAAAAACATTTATTGTTATTATTATCATTATTATTATTATTTTTATTATTATTATTAATGTTGAAAAGAGCTGAGATTTTTTTTTTTTTAGGTTTTTTAGGGGGGATAAATTGAAAGAACAGCAATGATTGTTACATTTGTTACAGTTACATTTATTGGTACATTTATATTATTTACATCAAGCTTTTGAATGGTATAGTAGTGTATATTGTTATTGAAACTTCATAATATTTCACTTGATTATACATTTAGTCAGGAATTATAGTTAGGAAAAAGTCTTTGGAAAAAGTCTAACTAGTAAAATGTTTACACGTTATGTGAAAACTAGTACAAGTATATAAATCAATAAAAAGAGACTTACTCATGTTTATGATCTCTGCTGAATAAAGTGCTTCATTCTTTTTTCTGAGGAAATCCAAATCTCAAATCCTCAACCACATCACATCTTTTTGGGGTGAATTATGTCTTATTCCTCTCATACCGAAGCAAACAGTAAAATAAAAAACTTGAAGAAAACAGTCTCGCTGCGTTGTCTTCTGTTGTGTGGGCGTATTCAAAAGCCACGCGCTTCAGTGAAACATTTGAATCTCAAAAGCGCGCTCGGGCGCGGGGGGCGTGGTCGCATTAGAAGATAATGAAGGGAGACGTGAAAAACGGACATCGCGTTGTTTTCAAATGGATTACTTTATCACAGAATATTTGTTTTCGGCAGCACTTGTTTAGTTTAAAAGTAGACATGTCAGGCTTTCTATAGATATCTCTCTCATGTCTCTTCGTTGAGTATTCACTGAGTTACAGTTCATTTTAATGACGCATTTGTATCTGAAGATCAGCGCAGACAAAGGCTGCAGACAGCACTCCTTGTTTGTTATCTTTATTTTATAAGTGCACAAAGTTTTGTTGTTATTATGTCTGTATACAAAAAAAAGTAGACCCTTTACAGATTCGATTGATGTATTGCACTTATCTGTACGATCAAAACTGAAAGTGTAATTTAAGTTCTTTTCGGGGTTATCAGGAGAAAATACCCCAAAACGCGTATACGCGTTAATCGACTCCAGAGGGTTAATGCCTGGATTTCATCCCCTACCCTCGCCTGCTTTTAATCCTTTATTTGGGAGTTTGCCATCTCTCCCATATTTTACTGAGGTTTCAAGCAGTCACACTGATGAAATTCTGTGAGGAATGAAATCATCATCCTGCACACTGGACCCTATTCTGACAGTTCTGCTTAAGTCATTCATTCCTATTGTCAGTCCAATCATTACAAAGTTAGTAAATCTTTCATTACAAACCGGTCATGTTCCACCCTCTCTTAAAGCAGCTGTCATCTGCCCAGTTTTGAAGAAACCCTCATTAGATCCAGAGGTGCTTGCAAGCTATAGGCCTATCTCAAACCTGACTTTTCTGTCAAAGGTCCTAGAAAAGACAGTTGCCTTCCAACTTCAGAGCCATCTCAGATGTAATAATCTGTTTGAGAAGTTCCAGTCAGGATTTCGTTCAGCCCACAGCACGGAAACAGCACTGCTCAGGGTGACAAATGACCTACTGATGACAGCTGATGCAGGATCACCATCCTTGCTTCTTCTCCTGGATTTGTCCGCGGCCTTTGATACAGTGGACCATACCATTCTCCTGGATCGCCTCCATCATACAGTTGGACTCTCGGAGACTGCATTGCAGTGGTTCCGGTCCTATCTGTCTGGCAGGACTGAACATGTCATGTTGGGAGGATGTAAGTCCAGGCTGTCCACCGTCACATGTGGTGTTCCGCAGGGATCAGTTCTTGGTCCCATCCTTTTTACCATCTATATGTTACCTCTCTGGCATGTCATCAGCAGACATGAGTTGTCCTTCCATTGTTATGCTGATGACACCCAGCTCTATATCAAAACTGCTCCAAACCCCTCAGAAGCCATCTTGCACATTACTGCATGCCTTGAGGAGATAAAGGCATGGATGAACAGCAATTTTCTACAGTTAAATAGTAGTAAAACCAAGGGACTCCTTTTTGGTACCCCCCCATCAGATCCATTCCTTTCCTATACCTCAGTTCACCCTTGATGGCAAGGTCATTACTCTCTCCTCCTCAGTCACCAATCTGGGGGTTCGGTTTGATTCACAGTGACCACATAAAACATCTTTGTAAGATATCATCTACGAAAAATTTCCAAACTCCGCCCCCTGTTAACCCTCCCAGATGCAGAGAAACTTGTCCATGCCTTTATCTCCTCAAGGCTGGACTACCTCAATGGACTTTTTGTTGGGATTCCTGCTAAGGACATACAAAAGCTACAATACATCCAAAATAGCGCTGCTAGAATCCTAATGAAAGTAAGGAAATTTAAACATATCACTCCCATCCTTAAATCACTCCATTGGCTCCCTGTTTCTTCCCAGATCGAATATAAAATCCTCCTGTTAACCCATAAATGTATTTTTGGCCAGGCACCTTTGTATCTTCAAGACTTGATTAGCTTACGCACTTTCAGATCATCAGGTAGCATGCTCCTTCAAGTTCCCTCCACCAAGCTTTGTACTATGGGGGGACGAGCTTTTTGTTCTGCAGCCCCACAGCTTTTCTGTCAAAGGTCCTAGAAAAGACAGTTGCCTTCCAACTTCAGAGCCATCTCAGATGTAATAATCTGTTTGAGAAGTTCCAGTCAGGATTTCGTTCAGCCCACAGCACGGAAACAGCACTGCTCAGGGTGACAAATGACCTACTGATGACAGCTGATGCAGGATCACCATCCTTGCTTCTTCTCCTGGATTTGTCCGCGGCCTTTGATACAGTGGACCATACCAATTGAAATCGCATCATATGACCCCACAGCTACCTGTGGGTGTCGCTGTTGGACAGTGTTATTCCTGCTTCCTGCTTGCCGTGCTGCTGTTTTGTGATCGTAGCTCCGTGTAGCTTTGTTTTTCTGTAGAATCTTTATATTACTATCACTCTCTGTTGTTTAAAGTGATAAAATATAACTTAATTCCCACCATATTTCTGATATTATCTATCAATCTAATCTGATTAATTTGATCGTTCACTTTTATTTTAAATCCGTGAGTGCAATGCACCTGCATCGGGTTAGCACTCGTTAGCTTGTCATTAGCGTTTCCATTTGTGCCTATCGCTGTTTTCTTTCCTCCTCTCCTCTCTCGTTACTCTCTCTCTCCGGTTTTCACAAGTTCATCAAACAACTGTGGTAAGAATCTTTCATCAAGCACGGTGAGTAATGGCTTCTCCTGCTATTGTTATTTGCACTGCATGCCACATGTATAGTTTATCTATCTCTGTCGGTGATGAGGGATTCACATGTGATAAATGCAGGGAAATAGTTAGACTGACAGAGAAGATTTCAGAATTAGAGACACGCATCCAAACTTTAATTGAGGACAGTAAGAATGTGAGGGCTCTAGATATGGCTTTGGATGCGTCTAGCTCAGGGAGTCCTGTACATTGTTCGGTTTCGGTAACCGGGCCTTTGCAGCAGGGCAACTGGGTGACTGTGAGGCGGCATAGTCGTGGGTCTAAACACCACTCTTCTGTTCCGATCAAAACATTAAACAGGTTCTCCCCACTCAGGGATGCACCCACTGAGAAACCTGATGAAAGTGCTCTAGTTATTGGCGATTCTATTGTACGGAACGTGAAAATAGAGACACCAGCCACCATAGGCCAATGTTTACCGGGAGCCAGAGCGCCTGACATCTTAGCAAATTTAAAAGTGCTGGCTAATGCTAAACATAAATACAGTAAGATTGTTATTCACGCTAATGATGTTCGACTTCGCCAGTCGGAGATCACTAAAAATAACATTAAAGAGGTGTGTGAACTTGCAAGCATGATGTCAGACACTGTAATATGCTCTGGTCCCCTCCCTGCTTACCGTGGTGATGAGATACATAGCAGATTGTCATCACTCAATGGCTGGATGTCTAAGTGGTGCCCGCAGAATAACATAGGTTTCATAGACAATTGGACAAGCTTTTGGGGCAGACCTGACCTGTTGAAAAGAGATGGTCTTCATCCCTCCTGGGGTGGTGCCGCTCTTCTTTCTAGAAATATGGCACATAGTCTTAGAGTTTGTACTTGACTAACTGGGGCCCAGGTCAGAAAGCAGACAGACTGGCTAAACCGACCGTCTGCTAGCCGCCTCCAGTCACAGAAGTCAGTTAATTCTCAGCACATAGAGACTCTTTCACCTAGATATCACACTATAGAGACTGTGTCTGTTCCCCGGGCTAGAAAATACAAAAAACGTCCAAACCAATTTAAGAGCAACAATTTAATTGAGGTTCAACAAATAAAAAACAGATGCAATACGGATAAACAAATGATAAAGCTTGGCTTATTGAATATCAGGTCCCTTTCTACGAAAGCACTTTTTGTAAATAATATGATCACTGATCATAATCTAGATGCACTCTGTTTGACAGAAACCTGGCTAAAACCTGATGATTATATTATTTTAAATGAGTCTACACCCCAAGATTACTGTTATAAACATGAGCCACGTCCAAAAGGTAAAGGAGGTGTTGCTTCAATTTATAACAATGTTTTCAGGATTTCTCAGAGGGCAGGCTTCAAGTATAACTCATTTGAAGTATTGGTGCTTAATATAACATTATCCAGAGAAACAAATGTTAATGATAAATCCCCTGTGATGTTTGTACTGGCTACTGTATACAGGCCACCAGGGCACCATACAGACTTTATTAAAGAGTTTGCTGATTTTTACATCCGAGTTAGTGCTGGCTGCAGATAAAGTTTTAATTGTTGGTGATTTTAATTTCCATGTTGATAATGAAAAAGATGCATTGGGATCAGCATTTATAGACATTCTGAACTCTATTGGGGTTAGACAACATGTCTCAGGACCTAATCATTGTCGAAATCATACTCTAGATTTAATACTGTCACATGGAATTGATGTTGATGGTGTTGAAATTATGCAGCCAAGCGATGATATCTCAGATCATTATTTAGTTTTGTGCAAACTTCATATAGCTAAAACTCTAAATTCCACATCTTGTTACAAGTATGGTAGAAGCATCACTTGTACCACAAAAGACTGCTTTTTAAGTAATCTTCCTGATTTATCCCGATTCCTTAGCATATCTTCATGATGTAACAGAAACTATGGATTCTCTCTTTTCTAGCATTTTAGATACAGTTACTCCTCTACACTCAAGGAAGATTAAGGAAAAGAGTCTGACACCGTGGTGTAATGAGCACACTCGCACCCTAAAGAGAGCAGCCCGGAAAATGGAGCGCAGCTGGAGGAAAACAAAACTAGAAGTATTTCGTATAGCTTGGAGGGAAAGTAACCTATCTTACACAAAAGCATTAAAAACTGCTAAATCTGATTACTTTTCGTCTCTTTTAGAAGAAAACAAACATAACCCCAGGTATTTATTCAATACAGTGGCTAAATTAACGAAAAATAAAGCATCAACAAGTGTTGACATTTCTCAACATCACAGCAGTAATGAATTTATGAACTACTTTACTTCTAAAGTCGATACTATTAGAGATAAAATTGTAACCATGCAGCCATCAGCTACAGTATCACATCAGACAGTGCACTATAGATCCCCTGAGGAACAGTTCCACTCATTCTCTACTATAGGAGAGGAAGAATTGTATAAACTTGTTAAATCATCTAAACCAACAACATGTATGTTAGACCCTATTCCATCTAAGCTCCTAAAAGAGGTGCTTCCAGAAGTCATACATCCTCTTCTGACTATTATTAATTCCTCATTGTTATTAGGGTATGTCCCAAAATCCTTCAAACTGGCTGGTAAAAATCCTCTCATCAAAAAAACACAACTTGACCCCAAAGAACTAGTTAATTATAGACCGATCTCGAATCTCCCTTTTCTTTCAAAGATACTAGAAAAGGTAGTATCCTCACAATTATAGTCCTTCTTAGAGAAAAATGGCATCTGTGAGGATTTCCAGTCAGGATTTAGAACGTATCATAGTACTGAGACTGCTCTCCTTAGAGTTACAAATGACCTGCTCTTATCATCTGATCGTGGTTGTATCTCTCTATTAGTGCTATTGGATCTTAGTGCTGCGTTCGACACTATTGACCACACTATTCTTTTGCATAGACTAGAACACTTTGTTGGCATTAATGGAAGTGCATTAGCATGGTTTAAATCGTACTTATATGACCTCCATCAATTCGTAGCAGTTAATGAAGAGGTATCATATCGTTCACAAGTGCAGTATGGAGTACCGCAAGGCTCAGTACTAGGGCCGTTACTCTTCACGCTTTACATGTTACCCTTGGGAGATATCATCAGGAAACACGGTGTTAGCTTTCACTGTTATGCTGATGATACTCAGCTCTATTTCTTCGCGGCCAGGCGAAACATACCAATTTGAAAAACTAACGGAATGCATAGTCGATATAAAAAACTGGATGACGAGTAATTTCTTACTGCTAAATTCTGAAAAAACAGAGGTGTTAATTATAGGGCCTAAAAGCTCTGCATGTAATGACCTAGAACGCTGTCTAAGCCTTGATGGCTGCTCTGTCAATTCTTCGTCATCAGTTAGGAACCTAGGTGTGCTATTTGATAGCAACCTTTCCTTAGAAAGCCACGTTTCTAGCATTTGTAAAACTGCATTTTTCCATGTCAAATATATATCTAAATTACGGCCTATGCTCTCAATGTCAAATGCAGAAATGTTAATCCATGCGTTTATGACCTCAGGGTTAGACTATTGTAATGCTCTATTGGGTGGTTGTTCTGCACGCTTAGTAAACAAACTCCAGTTAGTCCAAAATGCAGCAGCTAGAGTTCTTACTAGAACCAGGAAGTATGATCATATTAGCCCGGTCCTGTCAACACTGCACTGGCTCCCTATCAAACATCGTATAGATTTTAAAATCTTGCTTATTACTTATAAAGCCCTGAATGGTTTAGCACCTCAGTATTTGAATGAGCTCTTGTTACATTATAATCCTCCACGTCCGCTCCGTTCTCAAAACTCTGGCAATTTGATAATACCTAGAATATCAAAGTCAACTGCGGGCGGCAGATCCTTTTCCTATTTAGCGCCCAAAATCTGGAATAACCTACCTAACATTGTTCGGGAGGCAGACACACTCTTGCAGTTTAAATCTAGATTAAAGACCCATCTCTTTAACCTGGCTTACACATAACATACTAATACACTTCTAATATCCAAATCCTTTAAAGAATTTTTAGGCTGCATTAATTAGGTAAACTGGAACCGGGAACACTTTCCATAACACCCGATGTACTTGCTACATCGTTAGAAGAATGGCATCTACGCTCATATTAGTCTGTTTCTCTCTTATTCCGAGGTCACCGTAGCCACCAGATCCAGTCTGTATCCAAGTCAGAGGGTCACTGCAGTCACCCGGATCCAGTATGTATCCAGCCCAGATGGTGGATTAGCACCTAGAAAGGACCTCTACAGCCCTGAAAGACAGCGGAGACCAGGACTAGAGCCCCAGAGACAGATCCCCTGTAAAGACCTTGTTTCAGACGACCACCGGGACAAGACCACAGGAAACAGATGATTCTTCTGCACAATCTGACTTTGCTGCAGCCTGGAATTGAACTGGTGGTTTCGTCTGGTCAGAGGAGAACTGGCCCCCCAACTGAGCCTGGTTTCTCCCAAGGTTTTTTTTCTCCATTCTCTCACTGATGGAGTGTTTTGTTTCCTTGCCGCTGTCGCCTCTGGCTTGCTTAGTTGGGGACACTTCATTTACAGCGATATCGTTGACTTGATTGCAAATTATTGCACAGATACTATTTAAACTGAACTGAGCTGCATGATGACATCACTGAATTCAATGATGAACTGCCTTTAACTGTCATTTTGCATTATTGACACTGTTTTCCTAATTAATGTTGTTCAGTTGCTTTGACGCAATCTTTTTTGTTTAAAGCGCTATATAAATAAAGATGACTTGACTTGACTTGACTGGAACCATCTTCCTGTCCAGCTCCGAGTAACACAGAGTCTGGACTCTTTTAAAGCAAACCTGAAGACTTTTTTTTTATTTAGGAAAGCATACAATTGCTGAGATATTATGTTTAGTGATTGTGATATTTTAGATTCTGTGGTTATTTTTAGATTTTGTTATTCTATTGTAGCACTTTGAGATTCTGCGAATGAAAAGTGAGTTACAAATAAAATCTATTATTATTATAATTTCAAGGTGACGATATAGCATCTCTGTGAGTCCATATGATGCAAGTGGATTGGTCCCTCTGCATGGATGCTTAAAAACCACACAAAATCGTAAAACCATACAACCCCATAAGTATGTAAGATTTTTTTATTTTATTTTACACTTATATATTTTGCTTTTTGCCATACACAGGTTAATAAGTTCAAGCTTGACATAAATGACAGTATGAACTATGATGTAAGCATGTTGTGAAACTCACACGAGAATTAGCAGCCTGAATTTATTGTTCCGAATTTATGATTTATAGTTAAAAAAAGATTAAAATATCAGTATTTATCTCAAACACAACTATCATTTCATTTGAGATGATATTGATTTATCAAATGGAGTCATATGGGTTAGTGGAGTCATATGCATTACATGGACCCACAGAGATCTTTTTGTTTTCATGTGAAGAAAGAAAGTCATAAACATTTAGGACAGCATGAGGGTGAGTAAATGAAGAGAGAATTTATCATTTAATAATCACCACTAACAACATTATATTTTTTTTGTTTTTTGTTTGTTTTTTAAGAAGGTACATTGTCTCTCCTTTGACTAACAGTGAAGAAGTGTTATATCTACAGACCAGGGCTGCATTTCCCAAATCCTTAACGCTATGTCATTCGTAAGTTATACCTTAAGTTGTACCTTTACCTTTATATACGTGTTTCCCGAAACGTTCTTAGTTAAGTATACCTTCTGTAAATCATTCATTTGTAAGGTTAATCTGGACCACTCTTATAGCTTATCGCTGTTCACAGTTCACTCCACTAGTGGCCACCACTGTGCAAAAAGGTTCTTTCACATTTCAGTCGATAACCAAATAAATATTACAATTTAAAAGTTGTAATACACCCAGTGTTCATTTAGTGTTCAATTAATTGAAGTGTTTTTATGCAAATAATAAAACTGTCATTATACTGATGGTTGTTAGTTTTTCCATGATAATATAGGCTACAAAGGCAAATCGGCTGGCAAACCATTAGCCAGCACATAATTAGGAGTCTATTTAAAGGGAATTAATGTGATGGGGAGTTTGGTCAAACTATGGCAGCAAGACAGCAAATAGTTGTCCTAAATCAAAGATGGCTGCATCTGCGGAGCCAGTTAGTGTGCACTATTTCATAATAGTGTCAGAATAGCTACTATGTCAAAAGATACAATTCTACAAAATTTTCACTTGCCACAGGAGCAAATTCAGCAGCTTTTACATCTTGTTGGTCCAACTTTGTCGAGACAAACTCGATGAAGCTACCCCCTAAAGCCCCGGCTCTCTGATTTTATACTGTGTGAGTTTTCTCGAGGTGGTTGGGGATGGATATGGGCTGAGTAAGTCCTCAGTATGGTGGTGCGTTCACTCAGTCACAAACATCCTCCATCACGCCACCAATTATATACGTATGCCTTTCGCCAGGCACAAAGTGATGGAGGCACATCAAGGCCTCCATGCTATTGCAGGTGTCCCGTGAGTAATTGGCCTTGTAAACGGGACACTTATCCCCATTGCCAACCCATCAGCGCTTGACCAGGCCTTCATAATATATATGAACATGATAATATAAATGACCCTTTTTAAAAGCAAGCAAAGCCAAACAGCCAGTTAATATAGCTGGTTGAGGCAGAATACTTTTGGCCGTGAGGTTGCAGGTTCGCACACTTGCAAAATTATACATACATACATACACACACACACACACACACACACACACACACACACACACACACACACACACATATATATATATATATATATATATATATATATATATATATATATATATATCCAGAGACAAATTAGAGATCCAAGGTTGCATTTAGTTTGTAATTTGAATTATTTTATAAATGCAGTGACCCAATAAATGCAATTTCTAATATTTCTAAAGTGCTTCTTCATAATGAGCATCACTTTCTCAATACTGTACCTGCTCTATAACGCAGTGAAAGAGCTACCGTATATAGTGAACAATTGATTCTCGAGCCATCGATATCAACTTATTCATCACCACACTGCCATGAACAGCAGCTGCTAATGTCGCACGTAGGAAGGTTCACCTTAAGGTTCACATCCTAAGGCATTGTTCAGTGAACACACCTAGGAAAGGTATACTCCTGGTTAAGGTGTACCTTTAGAGTCTTCGTAGCACGTTAAGAGACACCGTTATCGGGAAACGCAGCCCAGAATATCATGGAGACTTGGATGAGTATGTTTGACCTGGACCTCTTCTTTACATTGACACTAGATTTATTTATCTTTTGCCATCATTTTAAAAGGTCTTTTGGTATATGCCCAATGAATTTTGAAAATATGTGTGTGTTCATGGCTGGGTTATGCAAGAAAAATCTGTCCCGGCTAACAGAAACACTTGTAAAATGTCTTCATCATTTTGCATGGTGAAATAGCTGCATTTGCTGCACTGAACAGTGTTGGGAGTCTGTGCAAGTTTGTATGTTTGTGTCTTGAGTATGTATTAATGATAATGTGTGTTTGTATGTGTGTGTGGGTGTGTGTGTGTGTGTGAGAGAGAGAGAGCGAGAGAGAGAGTCTTTCACAGCCTAGTGCACAGCTAGATTGCCTGCAGAAGAAACAACAGCATGAAGAGAAAAATGAGGGAGGCCCTGCCAAAACGAAAGGAAGTACAGCACGTCAAGGGCTGAGGAGAGATCGACGAGTAGAGCCAAAAATAAACCTCAAAATCAAGACTAACTAACCTAGATAACCCTTTTTCCCTTTATACATATATACAT
>NC_056601.1:25916677-25919222 GCF_018340385.1 Cyprinus carpio
TACAATATACAAAGCTTTTTGGAATGTAATTTTGAGCAATGGAAGAAGTATAGAGCCATTATTGAATTTATTAAAGACATAGGGTTATACGGGATAATTTAGTTTTTTATTTATTTTTTTATTTTATTTTATTTTTTTCTTCATTTCCTTGCTTGTCTGGGCTCCACACTCCAGTTTGGTAGGTGGCGGTAATGCACCATAAGCTGGTTTGCCAACCGCAACAACGAAACACAGGTTCAGGGAGGGCCATGTTGGTGGTGGCTTGACTGTGTGCAGCAGCAGCAGCTTTGAGGTCCCATCTTCAACCCCAGACCTGATACTTTGTTGAAGCCAGTAGTTAACCGTGTATCTCTACCTCATATTGTGTGTGCTACTTCTTGAAGTAGTTTTTTCTTTAGTCTCTTTCTGTTACACTTTATGATTTGAGATTCAAAAGGCTGAAGTGAGTGTTCTCTTTAATGATTATTTGTTGTATGATTTAATTCACCTGTTTTGCTCTTGGTTTATTTGAAGTTTGTTAGTTACATTGTGCTTTTTTCTCTTTATTTGTTAGGTTAGTAGGGAGGAGTGCAAAGCACATTTATTTTTTAATTTGGACCTTTTCTCCTGTTTATGTTAGTGGAGTTAGCTTATTTTGCTGTTACACTTCTCAGCATTTTCATGAGAGACTTCTTCACCTTAGGATATCACTACAGACTATGTCTGTTCCCGAGGCTAGAAAATACAAAAAACGTCAAACCAATTTAAGAGCAACAATTTAATTGAGGTTCAACACATAAAAAACAGATGTAATACGGATAACAAATGATAAAGCTTGGCTTATTGGCTTATCAAGGTCCCACTTTCACAACACTTTTTGTAAAAATAATATGATCACTGAGTCATAATCTAGATACCCTTTCTGTTTGACAAAAACCTGGCTAAAACCTGATGATTACATTATTTTTAAATGAGTCACTACAACCCCAAGATTACGGTGTTTATAAACATGAGCCACGTCACAATGTTTTCAGGATTTCTCAGCGAGGCAGGCTTCAAGTACTAAAACTTGTTTGGAAATGTGGTGCTTAATATAACAGCTATCCAGAGAAACAAATGTTAATGATAAATCCCCTGCATCCGATCGTTCCCTCGCACTGACTACTGTATACAGGCCACCAGGGCACCATACAGACTTTTATTAAAGAGTTTATTGATTTTACATCCCGAGTTAAGTGCTGGCTGCAGATAAAGTTTTAATTGTTGGTGATTTTAATATCCATGTTGATAATGAAAAAGATGCATTGGGATCAAGCATTTATAGACATTCTGAAAACTCTATTGGGGTTAGACAACACGTCTCAGGACCTACTCATTGTCGAAATCATACTCTAGATTTAATACTGTCACATGGAATTGATGTTGATGGTGTTGAAATTATGCAGCCAAGCGATGATATCTCAGATCATTATTTAGTTTTGTGCAAACTTCATATAGCTAAAACTGTAAATTCTACTTCTTGTTACAAGTATGGTAGAACCATCACTTCTACCACAAAAGACTGCTTTAAGTAATCTTCCTGATGTATCCCAATTCCTAGCATATCCAAAACCTCAGAACAACTTGATGATGTAACAGAAACTATGGACTCTCTCTCTTTTCTAGCATTTTAAATACAGTTGCTCCCTTTCCTGCTTTAAGGAAGGTTAAGGAAAACAGTCTGACACCGTGGTGTAATGAGCACACCTAGCACCCTAAAGAGAGCAGCCCGGAAAATGGAGCGCAGCTGGAGGGAAAACAAAACTAGAAGTATTTTCTCATATTGCTTGGAGGGAAAGTAACCTATCTTACAGAAAAGCATTAAAACTGCTAAATCTGATTTACTTTTTGTCTCTTTTAGAAGAAAACAAACATAACCCCAGGTATTTTTTTCAATACAGTGGCTAAATTAACGAAAAATAAAGCATCAACAAGTGTTGACATTTCTCAACATCACAGCAGTAATGACTTTATGAACTACTTTTACTTCACAAAGGTGAGTACTATTAGAGATAAAATTGGTAACCATGCAGCCATCAGCTACAGTATCACATCAGACAGTGCACTATAGATCCCTGAGGGAACAGTTCCACTCATTCTCTACTATAGGAGAGGAAAATTGTATAAACTTGTTAAATTCATCTAAACCAACTTAACATGTATGTTAGACCCTATTCCATCTAAGCTCCTAAAGAGGTGCTTTCCAGATCTCTGTGAGGATTTCCAGTCATGATTTAGACCGTACATAGTAATGAGACTGCTTCTCCTTACGTTCAAATGACTGTCTGTTCGTTTCAGGCAAAAAGAAAAAGTTGTGATGATGTGTGCTCTTTCTTATCATAACCTGATCGTCGGGTGGATCGCTCGATTAGTGCTAGTGGATCTTAGGCTGCGTTCGACACTATTGACACACTATTCTTTGGGCGATTAGACTAAACACTTTGTTGGCTATTAATGGGAGTGCATTAGGCATGGGTTACTCTACTTATATGACCACCATCAATTCGTAGCAGTGGATGAGAGGTTC
>NC_056601.1:25919243-25919430 GCF_018340385.1 Cyprinus carpio
AGTACTCAGCTCTATATTTTATATTTTTTCGCGGCCTGGCAAAACATACCAATTTGAAAAACTAATCGATATAAAACTAGTCGATATAAAAAACTGGATGACGAGTAATTTCTTACTGCTAATTTCTGAAAAAACAGAGGTGTTAATTATAGGGCCTAAAAGCTCTGCATGTAATAACCTAGAACGC
>NC_056601.1:25920595-25923425 GCF_018340385.1 Cyprinus carpio
AACTGTCATTATTGCATTATTGACACTTGTTGTTCCTGAATTAAGGTTGTTTCATTGCTTTGCGCAATCTTTTTTGTTTAAAGCGCTATATAATAAAGATGACTTGACTTGAGCTGTCTTTTCTTTTAGTTTAGTAGTTTGATTAAGGCTAAGACTGATTATGTTTTTGTTGTTTTGGCATTACGGCCCCTTCTGATTTTGATACCCCTTTTGTCTTTTGCTAATTTTGAAAAAAGAAAAAAATACTTTAATGAAGTACTATGGTGGTGTATTTTGAAACGCCTCTAGTCGGGAGACGGGGGTGGCTTCGTGCTGTTGCACATTCATTTCACCACCATCCATTTTTGTTGTTTCATTCCTCCCCTAGACCAATCAGGAAAACGTCACATAAGGGGACGACAACGGCTGGCTTCCCGGGTCAGTTACCTCACAAACCCAGATAACCCGCCCATGGGAACATCAACAAATGGGGGCAAGGTCTGTTGTGGCTGCTTGAGAGAAGGAAGAACTTGGGTGAACATAAAATCTGTTCATATATGAATCGCAATTCTGTCTTCTAATGATTCTATCTGGATTCCAAGTTTCAAAACCAATGTTCTAAAGTCAGCAGTTTTTTCTCAATCCCCCCTTTCCTCATGTCTTCGCTGCTTTGAACACGCCTGTGCACCTCTCTCTCTCTCTCTCATTCAGATCTGTCAGTTCAGCTCCAAACAACTGTTCCATTTTATACCCTTGTTTTCAATAGCAAATGAGAAATTATACATGACGCATGTACGGTTTGCCTGTGCTGTCTTAAAGCTTTACCTAAGAAAACCGTATATTAAAAAAAAGTGAAAAGTGTGTGACATGAGCATGCGCCAAGTAGTGGCTACCCATGATTAGAATGCGGACTCTGCATGTACCCAATCCGAAGGTTCACACACACAGAGCAGTGAACACACACACACTGTGACACACCCCGGAGAAGATGGGCAGCCCTTTTTATGCTGGCGGCGCCCGGTTAGCGTTGGGGTTCGATGCCTTGCTCAAGGTGCACCTAAGTCATGGTATTTAAGGTGGAGAGATAACTGTACATGCAACTCCCCCCACCCACAATTCCTGCCGCCCGAGACTCGAACTACAACCCATTCGGCTTGGGCAGTCCGATCTCTAACCTTTAGGTGGGCCCGACTTCCCACGACTTCCCTTAAAAGCTACAGAAACAGTAGCATGTACAACCCAGCATATCTAAAAGTATGATACAACAACAAACAAACATACCATTAAAGAGCCGTGCTTGCTGGAGTTTCAGTGTGATCCTCTTCCTTAATATTCTCTGTGTGTCTCAATTGGAAGCAAAGTGATAAGCAATAATGAGGACGTCATTGTTTTACAATACAATTGGGAGCACATTCTGAACACTGCTGAGCCCGCCCCAGTAATCTCAGCCCATCACGTATTTCTGAGGGAGGGGCTTCATAAAAAATGGAAAAACATCGAGGTGTTTTGTCAGAGAAGGTACAGATTGTGTGTGGAAATAAGGTAAACTTGTGAAAAATAATAATCTGTTTTTTTTAAAAAGCGAAGCAGGCCGGCGTTAGAACTGCCACCCCACAAACACAATCAAGCCTAGATAAAAAGTCAACCACCCCAAAAGTAAATTTTTAATCTCTGTTTTTATTATTCATTTAAAATGAGACAAATCTGCTATTATTTTAATCTCCAATCTGTTATTTATCAAATTAGATCATTTTTTAATGCTTCGATAGCAGAAGACAGTTTTAAATTCCAGTTGCGAAGATGGGGCACGTTGTAACACTGCGTTACAATGTGCTGTTCTATAACATTAGGGATGTAATGTACATTATTTACTATAATTAATATTAATGAGAAACAATGAGAAACAGGCCAAATAAAGACTGACAGTCAATGTTTAATGTTTAGAAATTATATTTCAAGAAATGTGAGGCATTTTGTCATTTATGTGGGTGCCCAAGCTGGTTGCAATGTGCTCATTGCCAGCTCCAAATAGATTATTTACAATTATTAAAAAAAACGCCATTATTTTATATCATTATTATATTATTATTTATTATTATTATTATTATTAACGAAAGTTTCACCAGGAATGAACGTGAACATTCGGCAGAGCACACCACAAAATCTTTAACCGGATTTTCAATATTCAGGACCATTTTTCTGAACGTTGCTGTTGTGGAGCGCGGCGCTGATAAAGCTTCAGGACGGCAGGAAGGGGAAGCGAGCGGTACGGCTTCATCAGCCCGGAAGCACGGGGATTTCGAAATGTCGTTGCCTAACCCCTTGGCAAATCTCCGCTCTCTACCAACAAAACGGACAAACTCCTCTGCTCTCCCGGACAAATAAAGATTTCCACACTTTCTGCTCTGTGTTACGGAAATGGCTGAATGACACCATTCCGCCACCCTTCTCCACCCAGACGATCCTCTTTACTGTTGACATCACTTAGATTGTCCGTTTTGTACCCTTACGTGCTTTGCAAATGTCCTGTATCGTACTTGCGCAGATCGCGAGCGACATCAAACGGGGAAATCGCGCGCTGGTGGCAGGACATGGCTTTACATCAAGAAACGGTGGGTACAGAGTAACTGTGTTTGAAGAAGATATGCTGTTAAAGACCTAAAATGCTTTTTTGTAACGCAAGCAATCTATTCGCAGCGGGGAGTTTCACTCATTCATTCCCGAGTATTTACAATCCATACGAAAGTGCACGTGAATGGGCTTTACAGAAACTCGCTGGATCAGAGCACAGAGACAGAACAAAAACACCCGGACCTGGTTCTTCATTCTTGGGGACTTTCGTGTAGCCAAT
>NC_056601.1:25924266-25924999 GCF_018340385.1 Cyprinus carpio
AACTCCTTCTGCTCTCCCGGACAAATAAAGATTTCTCACACTCTTCTGCTCTGTGTTTCACGGAAACCTGGCTGAATGACACCATTCCAGACAGCGTGCTCCATCTGCCCGGCTTTCAACTGTTTAGAGCAGATCGCGATGCAGAATCAACGGGGAAATCGCGCGGTGGCGGGACATGCTTTTACATCAATGAACGATGGTGTACAGATGTAACTGTGTTAAAGAAGATGTGCTGTTAAGACCTAAAAGTGCTTTTTGTTAACTGCAAGCCATTCTATTCGCAGCGGGAGTTTCACTCATTCATTCTCCTGAGTATTTACATCCCTCCGCAAGTGCACGTGAACTGGGCTTTACAGAAACTCGCTGATCAGATCACAGAGACAGAACAAAAACACCCGGACTCTGTTTCTATCATTCTTGGGGACTTTAGTGTAGCCAATCTCTCCCGTGAACTGCCAAAATACAGACACTATGTTACATGTCCCACCAGAGACAGTAACATACTAGATCACTGTTACACCACAATAAAGGATGCATATCACTCTGTTCCACAAGCAGCTTTGGGGCTGTCTGATCACTGCCTGGTTCATCTTATACCAACATACAGGCAAAAACTTAAATCTGCTAAACCTGTAGTAAAGACTGTAAAGAGATGGACCAACGGAACAGAGTGTGCTTTAAAAGCCTGCTTCGACCTCACTGATTGGAGTGTTTTTGAAGCTGCTACCACCAA
>NC_056601.1:25925430-25963285 GCF_018340385.1 Cyprinus carpio
CATTCAACAATGATAAGCCATGGTTTACAGGCAAAACTCAGACATCTTCGTCAGGCCAAAGAGGATGTCTACAGAAATGGGGACAGAGTCTTGTATAATCAGGGGCAGGAACACACTAAACAAAAAGATTAGGTGGCTAAAAAGGACCTACTCTAAAAGTTGGAAGATCAGTTCAACTTCTAATGACTCAACTTCAGTGTGGAAAGGGCTGAGAGCCATCACAAACTACAAGACACCATCCCCCGGAACTGAAGTGAATCAACAACTTGCTAACGACCTGAATGAGTTTTATTGTAGATTTGAAACCCCCCACACCCTTTCTGACCATCTCCCTACAACCGTTAACACCTCCTGCAATCCCTCTCCCCTCCTGCACTTCAGATCAGTGAGGATGATGTGCGCCAGGGTCTTTAGGTAGAACAAAAGAAGAAAAAGCACCAGGCCAGAGATAGCGTTACACCAGCCTGTCTGAAAAACCTGTGCTGACCAGTTGGCCCCATCTTTTCATAGATCTTCGAGCAGATCTCTGAAGTTGTGTGAAGTGCCCTCCCTGCTTCAAACGCCTCCACCATCATCCCCTGTTCCAAAGAAACCCAAGATAACAGGACTTTAACGACTACAGACTTGTGCCTCTAATGTCTGTCAGCTTCATGAAGTCGCTTGAAAAAACTGGTTCTGGGCTTATTTGAAGGACATCACAGGACTTCCTTGGACTGACTGCAGTTTGCTTACTGAGCAAGCAACAGGTTTGTGGATGATGCACCCAACATGGGATTGTAACTTACATCCTGCAAAATCTGGACAAACAGGGACTGTTTGTGGATCTCTTGTAGTTCGCTTTCAACACCATCATCCCAACAGCCTCAAGACCAAACTGACCCAGCCTCTGTTCCTAGCTTCCCCATTCGTCAGTGGATCACCAGCTTCTGACATACAGGCAACAGCTAGTGAGACTGGGGAATTTCATGTCAAAACAGCTGCTCCACCGGGACATCTGGTGCCTCTCGCTGATGTGTTCTCTTCCCACTGCTCTTCTTCTCCCCTGTACACAAACAACTGCACCTCAAAAGCATCCCCTCTGTCAAGCTCCTGAAGTTTGCAGGATGACACCACAAAGTCATCGGCCCTCATACAGGATGGCTAATTTAGTCTGCTTACAGACAAGAGGTTAGAGCAGCTGGCTGTCTGGTGCAGTCTTAACAACCTGGAGCTGAACACTCTCAAAACAGTGGAGATGAGATCGTGGATCTCTCAGGAGAAACTCCTCTGCACTCCCCCCACTCACCATCATAGATAAAGCACTGTGGCTGCAGTGGAGTTTCATTCAGATTCTGGGAACCACACCATCTCTCAGGACCTGAAGTGGGACAACACATTGACTAAAAGGCCCAACAAAGGCTGTGTAAACTTCCCTTTGCCAGCTGAGGAAGCTTTAATCTGCCACAGGAGCTGCTGAAACAGTTCTACTCAGCCGCTCGAGTCTGTCCTGTGTACTTCAATAACTGTCTGGTTTGGTCTATCTACAAAAATCGTGACATCAGAAGACTACAGAGAACTCCCCTGCCCACCCTTCAAGAACTGTATACATCCAGAGTGAGAAAAGAGCTCAGAAAGTGACTCTGGATCCCTCACATCCAAGTTACCCCCTTTTTGAACTTTTGCCATCTGGCCAATGCATACCAGGACAGCCAGGCACAAGAACAGTTTCTTCCCCCAGGCAATCTACCTCATGAACAGTTAAATGTTCCCCACTTAAGCAATAAAAATGTGCAATATCCTTATATTTATTTGTTACCCCTCCATCCTACTACATCCCTGCATCTCACTCTGTTCTATTCCATTATCATCTATAGAACAACTGTTCATACAATTTATTTATTTTTCATTTATTGTGCAATATGTCTTTTGTTTTTTTGTGTTTTTGTCTCTGTGTTGTTGTTGTCTCTGTGTACTGGAAGCTTGTCAAATTCCTTGTATATGCAAGCATACTTGGCAATAAAGCTCTTTCTGCTTCTGGATTCTGATATTTTTTTTAGTTTGTCTTGTGTGTGTATATACTCGTATATATATATATATATATATATAGTTATATATATATATATATATATATATATATATATATATATATATATATTATTCTGATCAGATAACATTTGAACCTGTCATATATGGTCATGTTACAATGTGCTCCCCTAAATGTTACAATGTACTTATCTATGGGGCATGATGTCACATTTCACTTCCATTTTTTGAGGGTATATAAAGAAAAAACGTTTACACTGTAATTATGAATCAAAGCGATACCCACACTCACCATCATAGATAGCACTGTGGCTTGCAGTGGAGTCATTCAGATTCCTGGGAACCACCATCTCGAAGGGACCATGAAGTGGGACAATCACAAGTGGACTAAAAGGACCAACAAAGGTTGTATTTCCTTGTGCAGCTGGGAAGTGTATCGCCACAGGGCTGCTGTGAAACAGTTCTACTCAGCCGTCACTGAGTCTGTCCTGTGTACTTCAATAATGTCTGGTTTGGTCATCTACAAACTCAGACACAGAAGACTACAGAGAAACTCACCTGCCCCCACTTCAAAGAACTGTATACCTCCAGAGTGAGGAAAAGAAGCTCAGAAGTGACTCTGGATCCTCACATCCAAGTTACCCCCTTTTTGAACTTTGGCAAGCGGCACAATTGGGCATACCAGGAACAGCACAGGCAAAGAACAGGTTTCTTCCCCAGGCAATCACATCATGAAACAGTTAACTGTTCCCCACTTAAGCAATAAAAATGGCCTATCCTTATATTATTGGTACCCCTCCATCCTAATATCCCTGCATCTCACTCTGTTCTATGCATGATCAGCTATAGAACAAACTGTCATACATTATGTATTTTCATTTATGTGCATATATGTCTTTTGTTTTTTTGTGTTTTTGGCTCTGTGTTGTTGTTGTCTCGGTGTACTGGAAGCTTGCAAATTCACTTGTATATGCAAGCATACTGGCAAGTAAAGCTCTTTCTGATTCTGATTCTGATATTTTTTGTTAGTTTGCTTGTGTGTGTATATACATGTTAGGAATATATAATATATTATATATATATATAACAATATATATATATATAATATTATATATATATATGATTCGATCAGATAACCTTGAACCTTTATATGGTCATGTTACAATGTGCCCCTCAAATGTACAATGTACCCCATCTATGGGGCATGATGCACATTTCATTCCATTTTTGAGGGCTATAAAGAAAAAAACGTACACTGTAAAATTCTGAAGCAAATATGGACGACAGCATTTGATCGCACTTTTAAGAAAGTGATTAAAATTAGGACCCGTGAGATAGAACAATGTTCTTACTATATATTCTCAGAACCCCACGCGTGGATTTACCGCCGGAACTCGAGCACACAGTCAAACTTGTGTTACTTTGTTATGCCCCGCTTTCCCTAGTATACGCGAATCCAGTGTGCCATAGCCGCAGTTTATAGCTACATAGTATACTGCTCAGTACAAGTAGACAGATGGATCAGGGTAAAACATAACCATATATATAACATAACTTTCCTCAGATGACAATACACGACAGAATAAAGCAAAACAGACTACAAACCCGACCGACCTATCCTTCTTTAATAGCTGCTGCAGACCGTGGTGTCTAAACTGAAAATAACAACTTAGTAGCAATAGCAAGGCTACAGCAAAACAGACTGTAATTCATGTGAATTTGGGCTGCTGTCATTGACAACATCATAAATAAAATAGTTCCATCATGAGGTTTCTAATAAACATCACAAGCAGGTGAAATTATTTAGTCTTCTCTCTTCACTGATTTACAGATTTTCTCAGCGCCTCTTCTGCCATCGCTGCAGTTCGTAGCTTATGCATACATGACAAAAAGAAAGCTGATCCTGATTGGTCCTCGCAGTGTTCATTCAAGTGCTAATTGGCTCACACAGATAGAACCTTATAGAACCAAGTCAGAGTCTGACTTTGTAGATATAACAACCTGTATTATCCTAAAATGTGCACAACTTAAAAAAGAAACCACATAATGTAAATAAGTTGTCACAGAATATGAATATGTGACTTACTCAATTTTGAAAGAAAATGTCAGGATAGAACCTTTATAATACTGGAGGATGCAGGGAGAGGAAGCAGGCGCTGTTTGTTTGCCTCTTCCACCCTCTCTGACCTAGTATTTAATTGTTTTACTTGTTTTACTTGTTTAATTAGTTTATTAGTTTTAAAATGCAGCGGTCTATTACTTGGTTTAGTGACTCTGTCACTTTAGTTTAGTGAAGCTACAACTGCTAAGACTGTTTTCGGTGCTTGGCTGGTTGTTTAACCTTCGCTGATTGGTGTCTGACTTGGCTGAAGACTGTGTCATCTCTCACTGCTGACCAAACTGAGATGATCTTAACATCGGCTGAATAGCCACTGCTTGTGCTGGGCAAAATCCAATGGCATCCGCATTATTCTCAAATACTCACTTCTCAGTTGTTGAGTTACAACCGTGGTTACCTCCACCTTGCATTCCTGTCATAAAACAGCCTGTGGACTTCTCCGGCCGACCCGTATGTCCATAGAAGTTCCCGCGAAAAGTTTGTTTATCGCCAGCATGATGCTGCTTCAAATTTCTTCCATCTGGTCTTCGACCGCACATTTCGCACCTGTGGGCGGCCATCAGAGCACTGATGTGCCTGGTCTTCGTAGCAGTCACCCACCCCCTTTTTCCCTCTCTGAGAGCTTCCAGTGCTGGGCGAAATGAAAATTATGAGTGGATTACAATGTATTGTGGATCTTGTACAGAGACTCGCGAGATCAAAGATCTGTCTCTCACCACTATGGAATTATTATTTAATATACAACCTCTTACTAATAAATCTCTCTCTTATCCACGAAACATACTGGACAAAAAGCTGGATTTCATGTGCCTGGTTGAAACTTGGCATAAAACTAGGGGATTACTGAAAAGCTAAATGAAGCTCTGCCTCTCAGGGCTACTGCTACCTGAGAAAGCCCGCAGTTCTGGGACGTGGGGGTGGTTTGGCCGCCATCCATCGCGTGCTGAACTGAAACTTTCCCCCCTGCCACTGCCTGACTTTATCTGCATGGAATGCTTAGCTTCCTTTAAATGCAAACCTCCTCATTCAATGACAGTGCTTGCCTATATACCGTCCCCCCAAACCACACTCCTTATTTCTTCCCGAAATACATGACTTACTTACATCACTTTGTTCATTGTCATCCAACATTGTTATTGCTGGTGATGTAAATATTCATGTGGACAACCCTCTTGTCAGCTTCCTCAACAGAGTTTTTTTGAGTCTGCTTGATTGTCTTGGTCTCCAGCAGCATGTGAAGGCCCCAACGACACACCTAGTAAACGTCAGATCTCAAGTATTACTGACTCAGCCCCCATTAAAAGCTTAGAAGTCTAAGATTTGGGTGTGTCTGGATCACAAGGTGGTCTCTATGGCTTTCACATTCTTATTGCCCATCACAAGACCTATGCCAAATGTCCTTCTGAACTGGAGCACATTGGATTTTAACCTATATGGCTGCAGACTCAACAAATTTCGTCCAGCCGCCACAACGGTAGAGACCTAACTGTAGACCACTATAATGCATCTTTGAGCAGTAAGCTTGACCTCCATGCCACCTCAATGTCAATTTTACTCAAATCAAATCAATAAAAATACAGGCAATTCAAAGCAGCTGTTTGCTACAATTGCGTATGCTTTTGGAACCACAACAGCCGTCTTCCACTGAAGTCACTAAGGAGCGATGTAATAGCTTTATTAACTTTTTTAGATCGAGAGTCAACAACATCCGCTTCTTAATGCCTGGATTTCATCCCCTACCCTCGCCTGCTTTTATCCTCTTCTTATTTTAGAGTTTGCCATCTCCCATATTTTGATTGAGGCTCTCAAGTAGCTACATTTATGGAAATTCTGTGAGGAATGAAATCATCATCCTGCACACTGGACTCCTATTCTGACAGTTCTGCTTAAGCTATTCATTCCTATTGTCAGTCCAATCATTACAAAGTTAGTAAATCTTTCATTACAAACCAGTCATGTTCCACCCTCTCTTAAAGCAGCTGTCATCCGCCCAATTTTGAAGAAACCCTCATTAGATCCAGAGGTGCTTGCAAGCTATAGCTCTATCTCAAACCTGACTTTTCTGTCAAAGGTCCTAGAAAAGACAGTTGCCTTCCAACTTCAGAGCCATCTCAGATGTAATAATCTGTTTGAGAAGTTCCAGTCAGGATTTCCTTCAGCCCACAGCACGGAAACAGCACTGCTCAGGGTGACAAATGACCTACTGATGACAGCTGATGTAGGATCGCCATCCTTACTTATTCTCCTGGATTTGTCAGCGGCCTTTGATACAGTGTACCATACCATTCTCCTGGATCGCCTCCATCATACAGTTGGACTCTCGGAGACTGCATTGCAGTGGTTCCGGTCCTATCTGTCTAGCAGGACTGAACATGTCATGTTGGGAGGATGTAAGCCCAGGCTGTCCACTGTCACATGTGGTGTTCCGCAGGGATCAGTTCTTGGTCCCATCCTTTTTACCATCTATATGTTACCTCTCTGGCATGTCATCAGCAGACATGAGTTGTCCTTCCATTGTTATGCTGATGACACCCAGCTCTATATCAAAACTGCTCCAAACCCCTCAGAAGCCATCTTGCACATTACTGCATGCCTTGAGGAGATAAAGGCATGGATGAACAGCAATTTTCTACAGTTAAATAGTAGTAAAACCAAGGGACTCCTTTTTGGTACCCCCCATCAGATCCATTCCTTTCCTATATCTCAGTTCACCTTTGATGGCAAGGTCATTACTCTCTCCTCCCCAGTCACCAATCTGGGGGTTCGGTTTGATTCACAGTGACCACATAAAACATCTTTGTAAGATATCATCTACGAAAAAATTCCAAACTCCGCCCACTGTTAACCCTCCCAGATGCAGAGAAACTTGTCCATGCCTTTATCTCCTCAAGGCTGGACTACCTCAATGGACTTTTTGTTGGGATTCCTGCTAAGGACATACAAAAGTTACAATACATCCAAAATAGCGCTGCTAGAATCCTAATGAAAGTAAGGAAATTTAAACATATCACTCCCATCCTTAAATCATTCCATTGGCTCCCTGTACTTCCAATGGGGTGAGTGGTTATGGAATATAACCCCTCCTGTTTACAACCCATAAAATGTATTTTGGGACAGGACCTTGATCTTCAAGAACTGGATCGTTAGCACTGTCAGAATCATCAGGTAGCATGCCTCCTTTAAAGTTCCCTCCACCCCGCTTTGCTGTACTAGGGGGGGGGAGAGCTTGTTTCTGCAGCCCTACAGCTTTTCGTCCAAAGGGCTAGAGAAGACAGTTGCTTCCAAATTCAGAGCCATCTCAGATGTAAAATCTGTTTTGAGAAAGTTCCAGTCAGGATCGTTCAGCCCACAGCAGTGAAGAAACAGCATGTCAGGGTTGGACATATCTGACCTACATGATGAAGTCCGATGCAGGAATCACCATCCTTGTGTCTTCTCCTGGATTGCCCTGCGGCTTTGATACGTGGACCAGACCATTGAAAATCTGCATTTTTTCATAGGACCCCACAGCTACCTTGTGTGTCGGTTGGACCGTGTTATTCTTGCTCCTGCTCTGCTGCGTGCTGCTGTTTTGGGGACGTAGCTCGGTAGCTGGTTTTTCTGTAGATTTTATTATGACTATCACCTCTGTGTGTTTAAAGTCGATCAAATATAACTTTAATCCACACCATATTTTGATATTATTATCAATCTAATATGATAATGACGTCCACTGTTATTAAAATCAGTGATGGCAGTGCACCTGCATGGTAGCACTAGTGAGCTTTCTATTAGCAGTTTTCCATGTGACCTATCGCTGTTCTTCCTCCTCTCCTTCTTGTCTGACTCCTCTCGTCGGTTTTCACAATTTCATCAAACAACGTGGTACAGAATATGACTCTCATAGCCGTGATAATGGCTTCTCTGCTATGTTATGCCACTGCACTGACAATGTATAGTTTATCTATCGTTTTTGCGGGATGAGGGATACAATGTGATAAATGCAGGGAAATAGTTAGACTGACAGAGAAGATTCGAATGAGACAGCAGCAAACTGTATTGAGGACAGTAAGAATGTTGAGCGGCTCTCGATCTGGCTTGGATGCGGGCTAGCTCAGGGAGTCCTGACATTGTTCGGTGTTTCCGGTAACCGGGAGGGCCTGTGCAGCAGGGCAACTGGGTGACTGTGAGGCGGCATAGTCGTGGTCAAACACCTCTTCTGTTACGATCATAAACAAAACAGGTTCTCCCCATCAGGGATCAACCACTGAGAAACCTGATGAGAATGGCTTAGTTTAGGGATTCTATTGTTACGGGAACGTGGAAAATTAGAGACACCAGCCACCCATAGGCCAATGTTTACGGGCGCCAGAGCGCCTGACATCTTAGCAAATTTAAAACGGATGGTAATGCTAAACTAAAACAGTAAGATATTCACGTAAGAGTTCGATTCGCCAGTCGGAGATCACTACAAAATAAAATTAAAGAGGTGTGTGAATTGCAAGCATGATGTCAGACACTGGAATATGATCGGTCCCACTCCATGCTTTACCGTTGGTGATGGTTTACCATAGAGATGTCATCACTCAATGGTCTGGATGTTCTAAGTGGTGCCCGCAGAATAAAATAGGTTCATAGCAATTGGACAAGCTTCGGGGAGGACCGACTGTGAAAAAGAGATGGTCTTATCCCTCCTGGGGTGGTTTGCCGCTCTCTTTTCTAGAATATATGGCACATATCTTAGAGTTGGCCTGACTAACTGTGTGGGCCCAGTCAGAACAGCAGACAGACTGGCTAAAACCGACCGTCTGCTAGCCGCCTCCAGTCACAGAAGTAGTTAATTCTCAGACATAGAGACTCGTTTCAACTAGAAGACCTCACAACTATAGAGGACTGTGTCTGCCCGGGCTAGAAAATACAAAAAACGTCCAAACCATTTAAGAGCAACAAATGTTAATTGAGGTTCAACTAAATAAAAAACAGAGCAATACTCGGATAAAACAAATGATAAAGCTGTGGCTTATTGATATCAGGCCCCTGCTCCGCCACGCACTGTTGTAATATAATATGATCACTGACATAATTAATTGCATCTGTGGGACGAAACTGGCTAAATACCTGATGATTTTCTCTTTTAAAATTGAGTCTACACCCCCAAGATTACTGTTTAAAACTATGAGCCAAGTCCAAAGGTAAAGGAGGTGTGCCTTCAATTTATAACAATGTTTCAGGATTTCTCAGAGGGCAAGGGGCTTCAAGTATTATATTTTATTATCATGAAGTATTGGTGGCCTTAACTAACATTATCCAGGAAGCAAACAAAATGTTAATGCTAACTCCCCTGTGATGTTTGTACGGATATTCTGTTACAGGCCACCAGGGCACCACCTTACAGGACTTTATTAAAGAGTTTGCTGATTTACATCGAGTTAAGTGTGGCGCAGATTAAAGTTGTAATGTTGTGTGGATTACTTTCCATGGTGATAATGAAAAAGCTGCATTGGATCAGCAGTTACGGACATTTTGATCTCTCTATGGAACGGATGACGAGAATTTCTACTGCTAAATCTGAAAAAACAGATGTGTGTTAATATAGGGCCTTAACAGCTCTGATGTAATGACCTAGAACGCTGTCTTAAGACTTGTTGGCTGCTCTGTCCTTCTTCGTCATCAGGTAGGAACCTCGGTGTGCGATTTGATGTGAGCAACCCTTCCTGTAGAAAAAGACCACGTTTCTGCATTTGGTAAAAATCTTTTTTCATGTCAATATATATCTACAATTACGGCCTATGCTCTCAATGTCAAATGCAGAAATGTTAATCCAGGCGTGTATGACCTCAGGGTTTAGGAATATTGAATGCTCTATTGGGTGGTGTTTATGCACGCTTAGTAAACAAACTCCAAGTTAGTCCAAAAATGCAGCAGGCTAGAGTCTTACTAGAACCAGGAAGTATGATCATATTAGCCCGGTCCTGTCAAACACGCACTGGCCCTTATCAAAATCGTTAGGATTTTAAATCTCTGTAGATTATAAAGACCTGAAGGGTGTAGCACATAAGTATTTGAAGGAGCTCTTGTTACAATATAGATGTCCTCCACGTCCGCTCCGTTCTCAAACTCTGGCAATTTGAATAAGAGCCTAGAATATCAAAGTCAACTGCGGGTGGCCAGATCCTTTTCCTATTGAGCGCCCAAAATCTGGAATAACCTACTGAACATGTTCGGGAAGGCGACAACTTGCCCCCCCCCCCCCCCCCCCAGTTAAATCTCACGATTAAAGCCCCATCTCCTTGAAACGGGCTACACATAACAGACTAATACACTCAATATCCAAATAGTTTTAAGATTTTTAGGCTGCAGTAATTAGGTAAACTGGAACCGGGCACACTTCCCATAACACCCGATGTACTTGCTACATCGTTAGAGAATGCATTTACGCTAATATAGTTGTTTCTCTATTATTGACGAGGTAACAGTTAGCCACCAGATCCAGTACTGTACCAAGTCAGAGGGTCACTGCTAGTCACCGGATCAGTATTGTATCCAGCCCGATTTTTGATGGATAGCCCCCTCGAAAGGACCTCTACAGCCTGTAAAGCAGGCGAGACAGGACTCGAGCACCAGAGACAGATCCCTGTAAAGACTTGTTTCAAGCGCCACCGGCGACAAGACCACAGGAAAAACAGATGATTTTCTGCACAATTGACTTTGCCTGCAGCTGGAATGAACTGGTGGTTCGTTCTGGTCAGAGGAGAACTGGCCCCCCAATGAGCCTGGTTTCTCCCAAGGTTTTGTCTCCATTCTTCATGATGGTTTTGGTTACCTGCCGCTGTCGCCTCTGCTGTTAGTGGGGACACTTCATTTACAGCGATTATCGTTGACTGATTGCAATTCTTGCAAGATACTATTTAAACTGAAATGAGGCTGCATGATGACATCACGAATTCAATGATGAAAACTGCCTTTTAACTGTCACTTTGATATTGCCCTGTTTTCCTAATAATGTGTGTTCAGTGCTTTGGACGCAATCTTTTTTGTTTTAAAGCGCTATATAAATAAAGATGAACTTGAATTGACTTGAGGGAACATCTTCCTGTCCAGCTCGAGTAACACACGAGTCTGGATCTTTTAAAGCAAACCGAAAGACTTTTTTTTATTTAGGAAAGCATAAAGTTGCTGAGATATTATGTTTAGTGTTGGATATTTTAGATTCTGTGGTGTTTTAGAGTTTGTTTTATTTATTGTAGCACTGTGAGATTTGCGGACTGAACAGGGAGTTACAACTAAAATCTTTATTATTATTATAATTCAAGGTGACGATCTCGCATCTCTGGGAAGTCATATGATGCATGTGGATTGGTCCTCGCATGGATGCTTATAAACCCACAACAAAATCGTAAAACCACTACACCATACGCCAGTACTGTAAGGAGAATTTTTATTTTATATTTACACCTTAAATATTTTGCTTTTTGCCATACACAGGTTAATAAGTCAAGCCCCTCACCCTTACATTTAGATGACAGTGTGATAATCTGAAAACATAATGAGTGTATGTTAGCAGTGTTGTGAAGCTCACCACGCAGACTTAGCACAGACTGGAATCTTTATTGCTTTTAACGAATTACTAATCATAGTAACGAAAAAGATTACAATATCAGTATTTATCGTCAAAGACCACAACTAATCAATATTCATTTGCAGATGATCACTTCATGTGTGAAAATGGAAGTCATTATGGAGTTAGAGGAGAGTTCACTATTGCCAGTTAAGCATGGCAGCAACCACAGCAGGGAGGTCTTTGGTTTTGTGGGTAGTCTTTTTTTGTTTGTTTCTTTTTTCATGTGAAGAAAGAAAAGCTCCAATGTACAACATTATAGGGACCGCATGGAGGTGCAGTAGAGGTAGAGATAGTGAGGTGCCATGAGCATTATTCATTCGAGGTAGCTATCACCTTCTGTAACCTGTATTGTAGTTTTTGTTGGTTTTTTAAGAAGGTACAAGTGTCTCTCCTTTGACCTAAAATGAAGAGAGTGTTTATATCACCAGACCAAGGGCTGCCTGTTCCCAAAATCTTAAAACACGCTTGTCTATTCGTAAGTTATCCACCTTTAAGTGGCTACCTTTACCTTTCTATACGTGTTTCCCGAAAACGTTCTCTAGTTCCAGATAATATCCTTCTGTAAATAAGTCATTTGTAAGGTTAATCTGGGACAATGCTTTACCTTATCGCTGTTCACAGTTCACGTCTCAACATAGTGGCCACCCCCTGTGCAAAAAGGCTTCTTGCACATTTCCAGTCCGTAAACTCAAACTAATATCACGCAATTTGAAAATTCTGATATATCACACCAGGGGTCATTTTATTGTTCCAATTTAATATGAAGTGTTTTATATGACCCTACCTAAACACTGGTATTATCCTGCTAGTTGTTAGTTTTTCCCTGATAATAAAGAGCCTAAAACAAAAAAACCAAAAAAAAAAGGCAAATCCGCTGGCAAACACCATTAGCCAGCAAATTATCTTAGGCGGTTCTATTTAAAGGAATTAATGTGATGGGAGGGGAGTGAGTTTGGTCAAAATTAGGGCGAGCAAGACAGCAAATATTGTGTCCCTAAACAAAAGATGGATGCATCTGCTGGGAGCCACGTTAGTGTTGGAATCTCTATTTCATAATCGTGTCAGAATAGCTACTCATGTCAACAAGATACCAATTTATACAAAATTTTCACTTGCCCCACAAGGAGCAAACTTTCAGGCCGCTTTTGCTTTGCTGGTCCACCTTACTGTCGAGACAAAACTCGATGAAGCTACCCCCTAAAGGCCCCGGCCTCTCTGATTCTCTAATGATGTGAGTTTTCTCGAGGTGGTTAGGGGCATGGATATGGGTCTGAGTAAGTCCTCCAGTATGGCGTGGTGCCCGTTCACTCAGTCACAAACAATCCTCCAGCACTCCACCAATTATAATACGTATTGCCTTTCGCCAGGCACAAAGTGATGGAGGACACATCAAGGCCTCCATGCTATTGCAGGTGTCCCGGTGAGTAGAATGGCCTTGGTAAATGAGGGACACTTATTTCACCATTGCCAACCACATCAGCGCTTGACCATGCCTTCATAATATATATAGACATGTATCATATTAATGACCCTTTTTAACAAGCAAAGCAACAGCCAAACAGCCAAGTAATCGAGGCTGGGTGATCAGCAGATACTTTTGGCCGTGCGGGTTGCATCGTTCAGCACCACTTGTCAAATTATACTACTTTGATACATACATTACACACACACACAAACACACACACACACACACACACATCCACACACACACCACACAGGATATATTATATATACTAGATATACGATATATATATATCTAGATATATTACACCTAAATGTTGTGATATCCTAGGTTGCATTTAGTTTGGTAATTTGAATTTTATTTTCATAACATGCACGTGACCATATAAATTGCAGATTTCTAATATTTGAACAAGTGCTTCTTTTCATAATGAGCATCCACGTTTCTCAATACTGTTACATGCTCATATAACGCAGTGAAAGAGCTACCCGTAATATAGTGAACAATTGATTATCGGAGCAACATCAATTTATTCAACCTTATTTCATCACCACAATGCCCTGACACCAGCAATGCTAATGTCGCACGTAGGAAAGGTTCTACCTTAAGGTGCACATCCTAAAGGGCATGTTCAGTGAACACACCTAGTGAAAGGTTATACTCCTGGTTAAGGTTGTTACCTTTAGAGTTCGGTCGCTCAGCACGTTGTTAAGAGACACCGTTATCGGGAAAACTCAGCCCAGAACTATTCATGGAGGACCTACTTGGCTGAGTATGTTGGGGGACCTGGGGAACCTCTTCTTTACATTGGGACACTAGACTTATTTATCTTTTGCCATTCATTTTAAAGGTCTTTTGGTCTATGCCAATGAATTTTGAAAATATGTGTGGGTCCCTGCTGCGCGGAGAGATCTCGCTTTTATCGCCATGGCACTCCCACCTACTCAGCGCGTGCGGCGCTGTCACGGCTAACAGAAAAACACTTGTAAACTGTCTTCGTCATTTTTTGCATGGTGAAAATAAGCTGTGTCATTTGCTGCATTTTTGAAACAGCGTTGGGGAGTCTGTGCAAAGTCTGTATGTTTTGTCCTTGAGTAGTGTAATAATGATTAATTTGTGTTTGTGTGTGTGTGGGTGTGTGTGTGTGTGTGTAGGACGAGAGAGCCAAGAGAGAGGAGAGTTTTCATCCGCCTAGGGCACAAGCCTTTAGATTGCCATGCCAGAAGAAAACAACAGCCCATGAAGAGAAAATGACGGGAGCGCCATGCCAGAACGAAAAGAAGTACATATAAAGTGTTGTACTACTATTATTTATCACAAACATGTATGTACCATTTGTCCAAAAACAACAAACAAAACATTTACTATGTCAAAACACTTGGGCCTATAAAGTGTTGTACTACGATTGTTGTAGTAAAGATTTTTAGTCCTCCTGGGACAACTTCTATTATTTACTTTAAATGTCCAAACATTTTTCCAAACAAACCATTAAGGTGGACAATCAAGATTATTTGGAACAGGAGCACTGTTGACAAGGTGGTCCAGAACAACATCACCAGCCACAAAGGAAGAGGCCTGTGGAGATGTTGAGACAGCAGCATATCAAGCATGGATTCAACTTCTTACATTTTTCCCCTATGGTGTAAGCACAGTAAATATGTAGTGTAGTAATAATAATGAAAATAATAAAGTTCTCTTCCTGGTGTAAATGAAAGGCAAGATCAATAATTCAGGATAATTTATGTATACAGCAAACACACACATGTGTGTATATACATACACACACACACACACACACACACACACATATATAGATATATATATATATATATATATATCCACCACTGTGCTGTAAAAGGCTGTAGATATCAGAAAAGTTTGTTTATATACGGTACTGTGCAAAAGTCTTAGGCCATTGGTATTTTCACCAACAAAAATGGTTTTTACTTTTGCTACAGTGTGTCAGTAGGAAATATCAGTTTACATTTCAAACATTCCTTTTGCCATTAATTGTAATAATCCAGTGAGATTTTTGTATGCACAAGGTGTCTGACAGCACCCAGTGCTCCACACAGAGATCTGATCTCACCATCATCCAGTCTGTCTTCGCTTAAATGAAGAAACAGAAAAAAACTGAGGCAGACTAAATCCAGAAAAACTGTGGCAATGTCCCCAAGATGCTTGATGAAACCTTCCTTTTTATTAAAGCAGCTTTTGTCCTAGGTACACTTGCACATAGATTTTCAGGTAGCTTTGCAGGAAGGTTTCCTGAAGTGTCATGGGGGTGTTGCCACAGTTCTTCTGGATTTAGTTTGCCATGGTTATTTCTGTTTCTTCATGTAATCCCAGACGGACTGGATGATGGTGAGATCAGATCTCTGCGTGGAGCACTGGCTGCTGTCAGACTCCTTTTGCATGCAAAAACCTCACTGGATTATTACAATTAATGGCAAAAGGAATGTTTGGAAATGTAAACTTGTATTTCCTACTGACACACCACAGCAAAATTACTGCAAATAACTTTCCCAAAATCCCATTTTCCTGTGTTCATGCTAGTTCATGGTACCTGTTTAGTTTGCCTTTTGGTTTTCCTTGTTCTCATTTGCCTGTGTTCATGCTAGTTAGTCTCCTTGGTTGTTAAGTAGTTATCCAGACCTGTTATGTTTCAGTTAATTTTCATCTGTCTATTTAAGTTTCTTAGTGGGTTTTTGTGTATTCTTACTCCTGTGTTTTCTTGTTAGGGCCTGAGCACCGATGGTGTGAGGTTCAAAGGAGTGTGCCTCAAGCTACGTACATGTACGAAAATCGGTACACACATTTAACACACCATTACTTACAAAAAAGTATGTCAGTACAAAATCCAAAACCCAACAGGAAGTCAGTTATTTTGAATTTCCTGTATGATTTTAGTGCAGTGTCGTTAAATTGCGAAGATCTTGAGTTTGCGTTAAAGGGCGTGTCCCTGGCGGCCTGACAAAGTTTGATGTTTTGCCATGAAACAGGAAGTTGCTGTAACTCAGGCAATGTCCGATCTGCCCCAAACTTCACACGTTTGATAGGTGTTCTGTCCTGAGAACACCACCACCACAATAATCAACAACAATAACATCACCTCCTCCTCACAACAGGAAGTGTCATGTTTAACACTGTTATGGACTCTTAGGAACATATTAAAATCATCAACAAGTGTTAAATAGGCTGGCAACATATGCTAGAAACATATTAAAACATGCTAGCAACACTTAACTAAGTGCTAAAGCATGCCATAGAGTGGTGGAACTATGATCTCACTAATCAAAAAACCCAGAAGAGATTTAGCATTTTAGCACTTCCATTTCCATCATCCCAGAGTCAATGTTTTTTTTTTTGAATGTGAGTTTGGTTAAATGCCCTAAAATAAGGTCCGTGGTTCACACAAGCTCAAGATACTTTCACGTTTTATTCTACGAAATAAAACACACCAGTTACACCAGACTCGTGATTTTTTTTTAAACTGTCAAGTTTCTTGAAAAAGACAGTTGCTAACAAGTTGCTAAATGAGACTACAGGCACAATCAGAGACATTAAATGTTATCATGCTGAACAGTTGATCAATTTACAGTATTTTCCAAGTGTAGTGTATAATTTTGTTATGAACCAGAACTCGAAGTGGGATCCATGTGCAGGCTTTAAGAAACTAGTAGTCGTACAGGCAATGGTCAGTAACAGCAGTTTCAACAACGCAGGAAGAGCAGAGACGTAAAGAGGGGACAGGCAGAATGTCAGGGTCACAGGCAGAGAATCAATGTCCGGTAAACAAACAAGGGTCGTTAGGTAGGCAGCGGAGGTACGTAGACGATAACAGACAAGATCAGCAACAGGAAAACAAAACCGGGTAATAACGCTCAGAAATGACAGACACAGCAAATCAAGACTTCGCATTGAACTGATGTGATAGTCCAGCTTATAAGCACCAGTCCTGATGGGTTGCAGCTGTGAAGGTGATCAGAGTCCAAGGACGGGGCTTAATGGTAATGTAGTGTAATCAGTGTAAATGAGTGGGTGGATGCATGTGTGTCAGTATTCAGGTGAGGGTGCCCTCTGGGAATCACGGGGTTCGTCTCCGTGACAGAGCCCCCCCCCCGCGAGCGACTCCTGGCGCAATGAGGCAAATGACGTTGGGGTCTACCACGGGGTCGAGGGGCCGGTCTTTCGGGATGTAAACGATGAAATTCCTCGATGAGATTGGGATCTAGAATATCCTTAGAGTTTACCCAAGAGCGTTCCTCTGGACCGTACCCCTCCCAGTCGACCAGGTACTGCAGTATTCTTCCCCGACGTCTGGAATCGAGTAATTCCTGGACTTGGTAAGCCTCCTCACCCTCAATGGTGATGGGTTGAGGGGCCTGTTCACGGGACCTCCCCTCTCCCTCGTCTCTGGGACCAGCAGCGGGCTTGAGCAAGGACACATAAAAAGTAGGAGAAATACGGTATGTGTTAGGAAGTGCTAAACGGAAGGAAACTGGGGTTGTTTGTCTGGTGATTTGGAATGGACCCATGTACCTTGGACTCAGTTTGCGGCATGGAAGTCGGAGACGGAGATCCCGTGTCGACAGCCACACCCATTGACCTGGCTGGTAGTTGGGAACTGGGCGCCTTCTGCGGTCCGCTTGCTCTCTTTGCCTTCGAACAGCGTGTTGAAGGTGAACATGAGCCTGATTCCAAACCTCCTCACTGCGAGTCATCCAATCGTTCATGGCAGGAACGTCCGTCGGTTCCCCTGACCATGGGAACATTGGCGGTTGGAAACCCAGGACACATTTAAAAGGAGTCAGACCAGTTGAGGGTTTGAGAAGGGAGTTCTGAGCATATTCTGCCCACAATAAGTATTGGGCCCAATCGTCCTGATTCTGATTACAGTAGGTTCTGAGGAAGCGGTTCAATTCTTGGTTAAGTCTCTCTACTTGTCCGTTGGCTTGGGGATGATAACCAGAGGTGAGGCTGACATTGACGTTCAGGGCTTTGAAGAAGGCTGACCATAATTGAGAGGTGAATTGAGGTCCTCGGTCTGACACGATGTCCTCGGGTAAACCATATAACCGAAAGACCCAATTGCAAAGATGTTCTGCAGTCTGGAGAGCTGTGGGTAGTTTGGGTAGTGGAATGAGTCTGCAAGCCTTGGAAAATCGGTTGATGATGGTAAGTAAGGTAGTGTAGCCTTGTGAATTGGGAAGATCCGTAATGAAGTCTATGGCAATGTGAGACCATGGTCGGTGTGGAATGGGAAGTGGTTGAAGGAGACCGGCGGGTGATTGTTTGGATGATTTGTTTATGTTACAGTTGTTGCATTGATGTACGTAATTGGTTGTGTCTTTCTGTAATGATTCCCACCAGAAGCGGTTCTCCAGTTGATGGATGGTTGCTGTGATACATGGGTGACCGGATGATGGATGGCAGTTAACTTGACTGATGACTTGATCTCGGAGATGTTCAGGGAGGAAGATTTTGTCGGCTGGACAGGTTGCTGGGGTTTCGTTTTGTTCTCTGTACTGCTGAAGCAGGGTCATAATGTCCCATTGAATGGGGGCAACGACTACATGAAAAGGTAGAATGGGTTCTGGATCTATTGGGATGTCCTCCTCCTCGAACTGACGTGAGAGGGCATCCACCTTCTTGTTCTTGGAACCTGGTCGATAAGTCACAGAGAAGTCGAATCGGGTAAAGAACAAGGACCATCTAGCTTGGCGAGGGTTAAGGCGTTTGGCGGTGCGTAGATATTCCAAGTTCTTATGGTCTGTCAGTACTGTAAACAGATGAGTGGAGCCCTCTAGCCAGTGCCTCCACTCCTCGAAGGCTGCCTTCATGGCAAGGAGTTCCCGGTCACCGACACTGTAATTGCGCTCCGCTGAGTTGAGTTTTCTTGAGTAGAAGGCACAGGGATGAAGCTTAGCGGCTGGGTCTGGACGTTGGGACAGGATAGCTCCGATACCAGTGTTGGAAGCGTCAACCTCTACAACAAAAGGTAATGAGGGGTCAGGGTGGCAGAGGATGGGTGCGTTGCTGAATCGTTGTTTCAATGTTTGAAACGCTTCATGAGTGGGTTCAGACCATTGTAGTCGATGAGTTCCTCCTTTGACCATTGAAGTAAGTGGAGCGACAACAGTACTGAAGTTTCTGATGACTCTTCTGTAGAAGTTAGCGAATCCTAAAAATCGTTGTAATTCTTTAAGGGTTGCGGGTTCAGGCCAGTTAAGAACGGCGTTGACCTTCTTCTCATCCATGGCCACCCCTCCGGGACTGATAATGTACCCCAAGAACGTGGTGGAGGTTGTGTGGAACTCGCATTTTTCAGCTTTGGCGTATAATTGGTACTTGATGAGACGTTGGAGAACTGCTCTGACGTGCTGTACATGATCTTGAAGTGTGTTGGAGTAGATTAGTATATCATCGATATAAACGATCACAGATTTGTTCAACATGTCTCTGAAGACCTCGTTTATGAATGACTGGAACACAGACGGACTACTGACCAGTACGAACGGCATAACGAGATATTCGTAGTGCCCAGTGGTTGTGGAGAAGGCTGTCTTCCATTCATCTCCCTCTCTAATGCGAATGAGATTGTATGCACACCTCAAATCTAGCTTGGTGTAATACTGGGCAGTACAAAGCTGTTCAAGAGCTGAAGGAACCAAAGGGAGTGGATATCTGAACTTAACAGTTATCTCGTTTAATCCACGATAGTCAGTGCAAGGACGGAGACCACCATCCTTCTTCTTCACGAAAAAGAACCCAGATGAAGCCGGGGATGCAGACGGTCTAATGAAACCCTTATTGAGTTCTTCACTGATGTAATCCTTCATGGCTTCGGATTCAGGTTGAGACAATGGGAAGATGCGGCCCTTTGGAGGAGAATGCCCAGGCAGAAGATTGATGGCACAGTCATATTTACGGTGAGGAGGTAAGGTGTTGGCCTGTTCTTTACTGAACGCCTCTGTGAGATCAGCATACTCCTCTGGAAGGTCAGGAATGGACTCTCGTGCTGGAGTGAGTGACACGGAACAGACAGGAATGGGATTGACCGGAGAAAGACAGTTCTGTTGACAACGATTGCTCCATTTTACAATTTAGCCCTCTCTCCAGGAAATTTGTGGATCATGCAGACGTAACCAGGGTAATCCCAGAATCACGGGAGTGTGAGATGTAGGTAGAATGTAGAATTGAATCCTCTCTTTGTGAAGTAAACCAGCCGCCATCAATAGTTTGTGAGTGAGGTGAGTGATGGATCCAGAACCCAGCGGTCGACCATCTATTGTCTCCACTGAGAGAGAGGTAGAGCATGAAATCAGTTGAATGTCATATTTCTTAGCAAATTCCTCAGAAATGAAATTACCAGCAGCCCCAGAGTCGAGTAATGCAGTGGTTGTAACTTGCTTGTTGTTTATCCATAATTCAACTGGAACGGTTACACACTGTATATCACAAATGGACGTGAGAGGAGTACTCACCGAACATTGTGAGGAAGTAGATGCACGAGTGGGGCAGTTGTTTCGTTGATGGCCAGGTAAGCCACAGTACATGCATAGCCAATTGGAGATGCGTCGATCTCTTTCTTCAACAGACAGATGGTAAACATTAATCTGCATGGGTTCATTTAGTTCATTAGGTGGCATGAAAACTGGGTTATCTGTGCGACGTGACCTGGATCGTCGGACACGTTGCAGATTGTCAATGGAAATGGCGAGCTCAATGAAGCTATTAAGATCTCTGCCCTCGTCTCTGCAGGCTAGCTCAGTTTGAAGATCATAATTCAGACCCTTGCTAAAGAGTACTTTTAATGTGTCATTCACCCAGTTGGTCTGTGCTGCCAGTGTGCGAAATTGTAAAGCATAATCAGCCGCCGTCATTCTGCCTTGAGATAATTCCAGTAAACGATCTCCAGCTCCTCTTCCCTCCTTAGGGTGATCGAATACTTCTCTGAACTGTCGTAGGAAATCCTGAAATGAAGAAAATGCAGACCCATCGGAACCCCATACAGCAGTAATCCATTCCAGTGCTTTCTCAGTCAGAAGAGAACAAACAAAAGTGATCTTCCCAGTATCAGTGGTATACAGCGTGGGCTGCTGTTCAACAAACAATGAGCATTGTAGTAGAAATCCCTTACATTTGCTGGCATCACCGTTGAACTTCTCCAGGAAAGCGAGACGGGGATTAACATGCGATGGCGTTTCTGCAGCGTGGGTAATGGCGGACGCGTCAGGTGTTGGTGTGACAGCGGGAACAGTGTTAAGACTTTGAACTGCTTTGACGAGCTCCTCAGTGATAGACGTCAGTCGAATTCAGCTGAAATTGGTTGGCAGCAATCTGACTGGCTTGGGCCACCATGTTAGTACGAAGACTTTCGTAAGCCGCTGGATCTTGTGTTGGCGAAGTCTTCTGTAATGAACCAGAACTCGACGTGGGATCCATGTGCAGGCTTTATTAAGAAACTCGTAGTCGTACAGGCAATGGTCAGTAACAGCAGTTTCAACAACGCAGGAAGAGCAGAGACGTAAAGAGGGGACAGGCAGAATGTCAGGGTCACAGGCAGAGAATCAATGTCCGGTAAACAAGCAAGGGTCGGTAGGTAGGCAGCGGAGGTACGTAGACGATAACAGACAAGATCAGCAACAGGAAAACAAAACCGGGTAATAACGCTCAGAAATGACAGACACAGCAAATCAAGACTTCGCATTGAACTGATGTGATAGTCCAGCTTATAAGCACCAGTCCTGATGGGTTGCAGCTGTGACGGTGATCAGAGTCCAAGGACGGGGCTTAATGGTAATGTAGTGTAATCAGTGTAAATGAGTGGGTGGATGCGTGTGTGTCAGTATTCAGGTGAGGGTGCCCTCTGCTGGCCAGCAACAAATCTTCAGATGGAAGATGCTCATTTTATCACTTTCATACTGATGCGGAGACTCTGGGTTCACACCGTAAAGTATACTCATGTAAACACCACATTTACCGGCTTAGTTGCTGTGAAAGTAAAATTAAATCTTTAAAGCCACATGAAGTTGTTTCAAAGCATATAGATTGAGGATTTTCTAGAAGCAAGGATAAAATAACATTTTTTGTATCCAATCTAACAAAACAATAGCTGGAATGTGGTACTTTATTCACTAAAATAAGTTTAATCTTACCAAATCCAAAAATTCGCTCACTCTGCTGTTATTTATTAGATTAAATGCTCTAGAATTTTATTGAGTACATGGAGACATGTTTTTAAATTAAAATATTCATATTAATCAAGGATTTATTGACTTTTAATGCACCTTATTTTGAAATGTACAGAAATCATGCTTTCATATGTATTTAAGTCATGATTATTTCATTTATTCACTATGCTATTTATTACTAATGTCTCATTTCAGTTTTAATTTGGCTCTAGTTTTGTATTTATTCCAGTTAATATAAAAAGGTTCATGTAGCGTGTATTAAAATTTATATACAGAGTAAATCCTTTTCACGGAAAGTGTTAAAAATAAGTTTGAAAAAGTTGTGGGAAGCGTGGTGGTGGTGACGTTGAAGGCGAGCGACCATGGATGTGTATTTCGTTTATAGCCTATGTTTAGCTTTTAAGTTCTGGTGCTTTTATTTAGGCATCAAAATTCATAAAAGTTATATTATTTTGTGAAGATTATCTTGATGGACAAAACGTGCACGTTTCATGAACTATGATTGAACACAGAGCTTATTTTTTGCAATAATCCAAAAGTCTATGGAAAAATCCTATTGGCTTTTTGTCAATTCAACCACTCCAAAAACAAAAACATAAAACACTACAAAGTGACAGCATAGTTCCCACACTCTATTAATGAAGTGAAACAAGAAGTTGCTGTAACTCAGGCAAGCAGTGTCCAATCTGCCCCAAATTTAACAAGTTTGATAAGAGTCCTGTCTTGAACACATCTACATGCCCGTATTCAGTTATAGTTATAGTGCCACCTACTGGCAATACCCGTATTACATGCTAGCAACACTTGCTAAATGCTAAAGCATAACGCCATCAAAGAGGAAGTTGTTGTAACTCATGCATACAATGTCCAACCTGCCTCAAACTTCACATGTTTGATAAGAGTCCTGGCCTGAAGATATCTACATGCTCATAATCAGTTATAGTTATAGTGCCACCTACTGGCAACAAGAAGTGACATGTTTAACACTATGATGCACTATTAGCAATACAGTAAAATATGCCTTTGTGTGCTAAACATGCTAGAAATATGCTCAAACATGATAGCAACACTTACTAAGTGCTAAAGCATGCTATTAATGCCACAAAACAGGAAGTTGTTGTAACTCATGCATACGATGCCCAATCTGCCCCAAACTGTACCCGTTTTATAAGAGTCCTAATCTAAATGCCAATATTCAGTTACAATTATAGAGCCACCTGCTGGCAACAGGAGATTTCTTGTTTCACACTAACTTAAACATGCAATGTCTGATCTGCCCTAAACTTCACACGTTTGATAAGAGTCCTGGACTGAAAACATTTATATGCCAATATTCAGTTAAGGTAACAGGAGGCAAGACAGGTCCTTCTCAAAAAATTAGCATATTGTGAAAAAGTTCATTATTTTCCATAATGTAATGACAAAAATTAAACTTTCATATATTTTAGATTCATTGCACACCAACTGAAATATTTCAGCTCTTTTATTGTTTTAATACTGATGATTTTGGCATACAGCTCATGAAAACCCAAAATTCCTATCTCAAAAAATTAGCATATCATGAAAAGGTTCTCTAAACGAGCTATTAACCTAATAATCTGAAACAACTAATTAACTCTAAACATCTGCAAAAGACTCCTGAGGCTTTTAAAAACTCCCAGCCTGGTTCATTACTCAAAACCGCAATCATGGGTAAGACTGCCGACCTGACTGCTGTCCAGAAGGCAATCATTGACACCCTCAAGCGAGAGGGTAAGACACAGAAAGAAATTTCTGAACGAATAGGCTGGTCCCAGAGTGCTGTATCAAGGCACCTCAGTGGGAAGTCTGTGGGAAGGAAAAAAGTGTGGCAAAAAACGCTGCACAACGAGAAGAGGTGATCGGACCCTGAGGAAGATTGTGGAGAAGGACAGATTCCAGACCTTGGGGGACCTGCGGAAGCAGTGGACTGAGTCTGGAGTAGAAACATCCAGAGCCACCGTGCACAGGCGTGTGCTTTTGAACCAGAAACAGCGGCAGAAGCGCCTGACCTGGGCTACAGAGAAGCAGCACTGGACTGTTGCTCAGTGGTCCAAAGTACTTTTTTCGGATGAAAGCAAATTTTGCATGTCATTCGGAAATCAAGGTGCCAGAGTCTGGAGGAAGACTTGGGAGAAGGAAATGCCAAAATGCCTGAAGTCCAGTGTCAAGTACCCACAGTCAGTGATGGTCTGGGGTGACATGTCAGCTGCTGGTGTTGGTCCACTGTGTTTTTATCAAGGGCAGGGTCAATGCAGCCAGCTATCAGGAGATTTTTGGAGCACTTCATGCTTCCATCCGCTGAAAAGCTTTATGGAGATGAAGATTTCGTTTTTCAGCACGACCTGGCACCTGCTCACAGTGCCAAAACCACTGGTAAATGGTTTACTGACCATGGTATTACTGTGCTCAATTGGCCTGCCAACTCTCCTGACCTGAACCCCATAGAGAATCTGTGGGATATTGTGAAGAGAAAGTTGAGAGACGCAAGACCCAACACTCTGGATGAGCTTAAGGCCGCTATCGAAGCATCCTGGGCCTCCATAACACCTCAGCAGTGCCACAGGCTGATTGCCTCCATGCCACGCCGCATTGAAGCAGTCATTTCTGCAAAAGGATTCCCGACCAAGTATTGAGTGCATAACTGAACATAATTATTTGAAGGTTGACATTTTTTGTATTAAAAACACTTTTCTTTTATTGGTCGGATGAAATATGCTAATTTTTTGAGATAGGAATTTTGGGTTTTCATGAGCTGTATGCCAAAATCATCAGTATTAAAACAATAAAAGACCTGAAATATTTCAGTTGGTTTGCAATGAATCTAAAATATATGAAAGCTAAATTTTTATCATTACATTATGGAAAATAAAGAACTTTTTCACAATATGCTAATTTTTTGAGAAGGACCTGTATATGGTCATAGTGCCACCAGCTGGCAGTAGCAAGTTTGGCACTTATAAATGACTTTGACATATTCCTCCTATATGTATTGATTTAAATACATATTGCCCACCATTAGCTGTTCTCCTAAAGCCACCGGATGGCGGTGAGCCCGGGTGCGAGGGCCCTTTCATTGCTGCTTGCAGCTTTAATTCCATTTGGATTTACTTATTAAAAAACTGTTTCTTGGATCATTGTGCTCCTCATTACAATCAACTACTGTATGTGTGACATCACCATTATTATTCACCATTTTGCCATCATTTGAAAAGTCTTTAATTGCTACTATATTTTAAAACAATAATTTGGTACAATGCACATACCTACACACTTATGTACACACGTTTTACGTTGTACTTGAAAAAAAAAAAGTTACACTTTGTTTTAAGGTGTCCTTGTTACAGTGTAATTATACATTTAGAGTATATGTAGTTAATTAATATTACTCAACTACATATACTCTTACTATATAGTTATGGTTAAGATTAGGGTTTGGCTTAGGCTTCCTTAATTTATTGTTATTATAATAGTAAGTACATGTAATGTGTAACAAGGACACCTTAACCTTATGTTACCAAACCTTATGAATTAAACCTTATTAAATAAACTGTAATTAATTTCTGCAATTACATTGTTGACCCTATATCTACCTCTTAACCAGTGTTGGGTAAGTTACTTTCAAAAAGTATTTCATTACTATTACTAATTACATCATCAATATTGTATTTAAATTACTTTACTAATTACTATGTCTGAAAAGTAACTTAGTTACTTAGGTTAATTAGGCTACATCTTAAAATGCCTTAATAGAAATTAAACTTTATTCTTTCAATTTGAGTCAAACATAGAATAGTTTAGCCTTTTAGCTTTAAGACAACTGTAATACTTAAACATTTTTATAAAAAATGTAACCTTCTTTGGTTGACAAATAGAAACTCTCTGAATAACAACATATCTGAATAACAAAAAACGTTTAAGAAATGTTAAAGAATATATTTCAGTTTGGCAAGATGTTCAGGAAAAGCCCAACTAGTAAAATCCGTACAGGTTTATATAAAAATAAGATGTTAACTAATGTAGGTTAGGTAAGAATAAATTACATAAATGATCTTCTCTGCTGAATAAAGCCATGTCAGATCACGCTGTTCTTCTGAAGTAAATTCCTCATAGCAGGACTTCTTTCAAAAACTATGAAAAATAGACAAATCATTTTTTTAAATCTACTTTTTGTATCTAGATGAGGGTGTTTGAGTTTGTACCTCACTTTAGTTTCATACGGATTACATAATCAGAGAATATTTGTTTTCGATTTGAATCCATTCAGTTTAAAAGTAGACACTTCAAGCTCAGATACGGGAAAGACTGTGCCTGGCTTTAGTTTAATACGGATTACATGATCAGAGAATATTTGTTTTTGATTTGAATTCGTTAATTTAAAATTAGACACTTCAAGCTCAGATATGGGAAAGATTGTACCTTGCTTTAGTTTCATATGGATTACATAATCAGGGAATATTCATTAAGAATTTGTTCATTTAAAATTAGACACTTCAAACTTAGATACAGGAAAGACTGTACCTCGCTTTAGTTTCATACAGATTACATAATCATATAATATTAGTTTTCGATTTGGATTTGTTCATTTAAAAGTAGACACAAGCTTTCTATAGACATATTTCTCATGTCTCTGTGTCAAATATTCGCTTAGTTTGTGACATGTAGAAAGTTACTCACGGAGACCTAGACAGCAGAAAGTGCACCCTGTTTGTTTTGTTTATTTTGCAAAAGCACAATGTTTTGTTGTTATTGTCAGTGTACACAAATAAAAGTAGGCCCTTTTTTAGATTCAATTGATTTTAGTCTTATCTCTGTCTGAGTATTTAATGTTTCTCTGTGAATCAGGAAAAACTGAAAGTTAACATGCTGTTGGGCAGAGGGTTTGTAACATGGAGTCAGAGATGTTCGGATATGCAGTAGTTTATTAAAGAATGGTCAGACAGGCAGAAATCAGGAACAGCATCAGGTGTGTCAAGGGATATCCAAAAACAGCAACAATACCAGGCAGAGGTCGGGGCAGGGGGCAGAGAATAACAGGCTGTATAAACAATCCAAAGTCAGACACAGGAGGAACAAACACAAGGAGAAACGCTCGGAATTGACAGACTGGGCTAGAACAACACTTCGCAATGTGAGTGTGGATGAGTGCAACCTTTATAGTGTCACTGATGGGAAACATGACATAGCCCCCCCAAGGAGCGGCTTCCAGACACTCTTAATAATCTAGGAGGGCGGTGGAGCAGAGGCGGAACAGGGGGAGGGATGGAGGGCCAGGTCCATGTGGAAGTGGAGTGGCCTGGGAACAGGGCAGAGCCAGAAGAGCAGGAAGCCAGGATGGAGCAGGCGGAACTGGAGCCCTTTCTGGGCTTAACTGGGGATCTGGAGCCCTTCCTGGGCTTAACTGGGGAACAGGGACCCTACCTGGGCCTGACATGTGGAACAGGAGCCCTTCCTGGGCCTAACATGGGGAACAGGAACCCTTCCTGGGCCTAACATGGGGGACAGGAGCCCGTCGTGGGCTTAACTCGGGAACAGGAGCTCGTCGTGGGCTTAACTCGGAAACAGGAGACCGCCGTGGGCTTAACTCGGGAACAGGAGCCCGCCGTGGGCTTAACCTCGGGAACAGGAGCTCGTCGTGGGCTTAACTCGGAAACAGGAGACCGCCGTGGGCTTAACTCGGGAACAGGAGCCCTTCCTAGGACTAACATGGGGAACAGGAACCCTTCCTGGGTTAAACATGGGGAACAGGAGCCCTTCCTGGGCTTAACTGGGGAACAGGAACCCTTCCTGGGCCTAACATGGGGGACAGGAGCCCGTCGTGGGCTTAACTCGGGAACAGGAGCTCGTCGTGTGCTTAATTTGGAAACAGGGGCCCGCCGTGGGCTTAACTCGGGAACAGGAGCCCGCCGTGGGCTTAACCTCGGGAACAGGAGCTCGTCGTGGGCTTAACTCGGAAACAGGAGACCGCCGTGGGCTTAACTCGGGAACAGGAGCCCTTCCTAGGACTAACATGGGGAACAGGAACCCTTCCTGGGTTAAACATGGGGAACAGGAGCCCTTCCTGGGCTTAACTGGGGAACAGGAGCCCTTCCTGGGCTTAACTGGGGAACAGGAGCCCACCGGGCAGAGCTGGAGCCCACCAGGGCAGAGCAGGTGGAGCTGGAACCTACCAGGGGGAGCAGAGGACCACCACAGCCAAGCAGACGAGACAGAAGCCCACCAGGGCGGAGCAGCTGGAGCTGGAGCCCACCAGGGTGGAGCAGATGGGACAGAAGCTCACCAGGGCAGAGCAGAGGACCACCACAGCCGAGCAGATGAGACAGAAGCCCACCAGGGCGGAGCAGAGGACCACCACAGCAGAGAAGATAGCACAGGAGAGCAAGTCTGGTTAGGTGGGACTGGAACAGAGAACATAAACAGGTTAATGTTGGCCTCTGTGGCCATGAAGTTCACTCATGGCCTCCATAGCTGTGACAGGGCCGGCAGAGGGTTCAGAGCCGGACTCCATGGCTGTGACAGGGTAGGACGAGAGCTCCTGGATGGCCTCTGTGGCCCTGACAGGGCAGGCAATGAGTTCATAGACGGCCTCCTTAGCCGTGACAGAGCAGGACGAGAGTTCATGGATTGATACTACTGATGCCTCCGAAGGTTCTGCAGCAGTTGCTGCCACCTCTGGAGGTTCCACAGCAGTAACAGTCTCCTTGACAGCAACAAAACAGGCTTAGAGAACATTGCTGGGTGCAACAGACAGGATGTGACGAGGCTCTGGAAGTTCAGCTGAGACGTGACAAGGCTCTGGAAGTTCAGCTGAGATGTGACGAGGCTCTGGAAGTTCAGCTGAGACATGAAAAGCTCTAGATGATCTTTTGAGATGTGATAAAGTTCTGGAAGATTGGTAGTGATTTGACTGGGCTCATAAAGATCAACTGTGACTTGACCTTGTTCATGAAGATCAATGGTGACTTGACTTTGTTCACAAAGATCAACGGTGACTTGACTTTGTTCACGAAGATCAACGGTGACTTGACTTTGTTCACGAAGATCAACGGTGACTTGACTTTGTTCACGAAGATTAACTATGGCTTGGCTTGATTCATGAAGTTTAACTGTGGTTTTACTGGACACATGGGGTTTAGCGGTGACTTGACCTGACTCTGGACGGTCAGCGGTGATTTGACCTGACTATGGACGGTCAGCTGTGACTTGACCTGACTCTGGATGGTCAGCTGTGACTTGACTGGACCTTGATTCTGGAAGATTGACGGGGTCCTCCAGGTAACACTGATTTAACTGGTTCACTGAGTCCAAAATGGAACAAGTCCTTAAACAAAACTTCATCATGAAATGGTACTTGGTAAGACAACTCACAGAACCAGTGAACATATTCCTCAACAGATAGGCCTCCTTGACGGAGACGTAATAGCTGGTCTACTGGGTCCATGGTTGTGCTTGGTAGGTGAAACGCTGACATAGGAGTGGGAACAGATATCTTGGTAATGAGAGGATACCGGGCTGCTGGATCCTGGTACGGCGAAGTCTTCTGTAACATGGAGTCAGAGACATTCGGATCCATATGCAGTAGTTTATTAAAGAATGGTCAGACAGGCAGAAATCAGGAACAGCATCAGGTATGTCAAGGGATATCCAGAAACAGCAACTATAGAGATCGCTAAGACATGTGACCAACTGGGCGGCAACGTCATCAGAACGCAAAGAATTATGGGTATGTTTGGCCAGTTTACATGGGTTGGCATAACAGGCTAGTGTTCTGGCATGAAAATAATGAAAAAATTAGCGTGAAAAACAGAATATAATCGTACAAAATGCAGCGGACTAAAGAAAACATTGTCTTACCATACCGCCTAAAACTAAATCCTAATGCAAAGACGAGATATGACGAGAAAAAAAGGGAATCAAAGGACTGGATCCTTACGAGCAGAGCGACTGGTCAGGGGACGTCAAACTGTTGCCCAAACTTCCAGCACCCATATATTTACAACTACATGATACTAAGTCTTAGTGCATACACACACAAAGTTTTCTATGGACTTTTTAATAATGTAAATGTATTCATCTAAATGTGTTTACATGTTAAATATGTAAAGAAAACTGAAATTAAGTTGGATTGTTACTACTATTTAAGTTATGTAATTGTGTTTGCAACCAAAGAACACTGATTTTGCACAATTCTTCCTTAATACAGATAAAGGAGGCAGAATTTCATTCAGTCTTTGTGTATTTTATTTACAGACATGGCTAAAAATCATTACATGTGAGAAGAGACATTAAAAATCTTTTGGAAAACAATAAACATTAACATATTAGATGTGAGCATGGTATATATAATTCTCCAAAAAGGCTTGAACCGGTCTGTGTTTCGTAGCTTTGACCTCAGTATGGCCGAGGTACAGAGAAGGTGTCCAGTCAGGATCACACTCCAACATTTCATAGGCAGGTTTGCCTGCAAACACAGTCACCAAATAAATTGCTATGTAGCCTAGATGTACAACATTTAAAACTGATTAACGTTACGCTTTAGTACGTTGGTAACTTAAGCTAATGGTCTGGTTAAGTCAAACAAAACACGCTGGTTTTTGCCCACAACATAACATTTACAGAGAGTAATTGTAACTTACCTTTGTGAAAATGCTTTGAACACACCATCGTGTGTGGTGGAGTGTTATCGAAGGTAATCTTGGGCTCCTTACTGCTGCTATCCATGGCATTCGTCAACTATTTTGTCACCTCTGAAACATGGCTTGTACTATTATTTTTCCACGCTGGAAAACGATAAAAGGATATTCCGTTCTTAAGCTTTACGCCACTTCTATTCCAGTTTATAGCGTTCTTCCCTCCATGCATAGAAGTCTGGTGCGTTATGTTTGTGCCGCGGTTTCCCAAAATGCTTTGCGTTTACCACTGGGAATACGTCATGATGACGACACATTAGCAATCTCTATACCAGGCTGAGGTCGGGGCAGAAGAGCAGGAAGCCAGGGTGGAGCAGGCGGAACTGGAGCCCTTCCTGGGCCTGACAAGGGGAACAGGAGGGCTTCCTAGGCCTAACATGGGGAACAGGAACCCTTCCTGGGCCTAACATGGGGGACAGGAGCCCTTCCTGGGCCTAACATGGGGGACAGGAGCCCGCCGTGGGATTAACTCGGGAACAGGAGCCCGCCGTGGGCTTAACTCGGGAACAGGAGCCCTTCCTGGGACTAACATGGGGAACAGGAGCCCTTCCTGGGCTAAAAATGGGGAACAGGAGCCCTTTTTTTTTTTTTTTTTTTTTTTTTTCTGGGCTAAAAATGGGGGAACAGGAGCCCTTCCTGGGCTAAAAATGGGGAACAGGAGCCCACCGGGCAGAGCTGGAGCCCACCACGGCAGAGCAGGTGGAGCTGGAACCCACCAGGGGGAGCAGAGGACCCACCACAGACGAGCAGACGACCAGACAGAAGCCCACCAGGGCGGAGCAGCTGGAGCTGGAGCCCACCAGGGCGGAGCAGATAGGACAGAAGCTCACCAGGGTGGAGCAGGGAGGACCACCACAGCTGAGCAGACAAGACAGAGGACCACCACAGCCGAACAGACGAGACAGAAGCCCACCAGGGCCGAACAGATGGGACAGAAGCTCACCAGGGCGGAGCAGAGGACCACCACAGCCGAGCAGACGAGACAGAAACCCTCCAGGGCGGAGCAGAGGACCACCACAGCCGAGCAGACGAGACAGAAGACCCACAGGACGGAGCAGAGGACCACCACAGCAGAGTAGATAGCACAGGAGAGCAAGTCTGGTTAGGTGGGACTGGAACAGAGAACATAAACAGGTTAACCCTCTGGAGTCGATTAACGCGTATACGTGTTTTGGGGTATTTTCTCCTGATAACCCCGAAAAGAACTTAAATTACACTTTCAGTTTTGATCGTACAGATAAGAGCAATACATCAATCAAATCTGTAAAGGGTCTACTTTTTTTGTATACAGACATAATAACAACAAAAACTTTGTGCACTTATAAAATAAAGATAACAAACCAGGAGTGCTGTCTGCAGCCTTTGTCTGCGCGCTGACCTTCATTTACAAACGCGTCAATAAAATGAACTGTAGCTCAGTGAATACTCAACACAGAGACATGAGAGAGATATCTATAGAACGGCCTGACATGTCTACTTTTAAACAAGTGCTGCCGGAAACAAAATATTCTGTGATAAAGTAATCCATATGAAAACAACGCAATGTCCGTTTTTCACATCTCCCTTCATTATCTTCTAATGCGACCACGCCCCCGCGCTGAACGCGCTTTTGAGATGATAATGTTTCACTGAAGCGCGCGGCTGGAATACGCCCACACAACAGAAGACAACGCAGCAAGACTGTTCTTCAAGTTTTTTTATTTTACTGTTTGCTTCGCGATGAAAGGAATAAGACATAATTCACCCCAAAAAGATGTGATGTGGCTGAGGATTTGAGATTTGGATTTCCTCAGAAAAAAAGAATGAAGCACTTTATTCAGCAGAGATCATAAACATGAGTAAGTCTCTTTTTATTTATTTATATACTTGTACTAGTTTTCACATAACGTGTAACACTTTTACTAGTTAGACTTTTTCCAAAGACTTTTTCCAAACTATAATTTCTGACTAAATGTATAATCAAGTGAAATATTATGCAGTTTAAATAACAATATACACTACTATACCATTCAAACGCTTGATGTAAAATAATATAAATGTACCAATAAATTGTAACTGTAACAAATGTAACAAAACAATGCTGTTCTTTCAATTTATCCCCCCTCAAAAACCTGAAAAAAATATTCTCAGCTCTTTTCAACATTAATAATAATAAATAATAATAATAATAATAATAATAATAATAATAGAATAACAATAAATGTTTTTTTGTAGATTATAAGATTGTTAAAAAAGATTTCTGAAGGATTGTGTGACTGGAGTAATGATGCAAAAAATTCAGTTTGAAAGTCAGCTTTTTGATTGTTCCTAATAAACTGTTTAACTGCACTCACAAGTGAATATTAAATTATGTTGTGGGATAATTAAATATATTCTACAAACATAAAATTATATACATTTATTTTGTCCTCACATTCTTTCTTGTAACTCTCATCCCTCTCAGTGACACAGCTGACTGAATGGCTCATTATGCAGCTTATTATGCAGGCCTTTGTCTTCTCAGGTGTGAATTCATGATAGTTGACGCCTACTCGCATATGACTTTTCCCAACAAAAAGTGTCTTAGAAAATTTAAATAAATATATTGTTTTCTGTAAGTGAGTAAACAAGATGATTTTCACATCATTTAGAAAAAAAAATTCTAGGCTACAAGCTCCAGTTCTCAAAAGTCCCGGGAACCAATGTTCTGTATGTGTTTTATTGCCTTATTCAAGAGATTAAAAATTTTTAGTTTTTCACTAACCACGCATAACATTTTTTTTTTTTACTCAAAAACACAATCATGTACATACATGCTGCTCACATATATTTATAGCCCAGTTTTTTGCTGATTACAGTGAGATTAGACTTAGCCATTTAGATATTTATAAGAAACTGAAAAAAGCACAAATGTCAGGGCATGACAAAATTTCTCCAGGCCCCCAAAAATACCCTTAGACTCCAGAGGGGTTAATGGTGGCCTCTGTGGCTATGATAAGGCAGGTAGAAAGTTCACTCATGGCCTCCATAGCTGTGACAGGGCCGGCAGAGGGTTCAGAGCCGGTCTCCATGGCTGTGACAGGGTAGGACGAGAGTTCATGGATGGCCTCTGTGGCCCTGACAGGGCAGGCAATGTGTTCATAGACGGCCTCCTTAGCCGTGACAGAGCAGGACGAGAGTTCATGGTTGGATACTACTGACGCATCCGAAGGTTCTGCAGCAGTTGCCCGCCACCTCTGGAGGTTTCCACAGCAGTAACAGTCTCCTTGACAGCAACACAACAAGGCTGAGAGAACATTGCTGGGTTTTCGCAACAGACAGGATGTGACGAGGCTCTGGAAGTTCAGCTGAGACGGGACGAGGCTCTGGAAGTTCAGCTGAGACGTGACGAGGCTCTGGAAGTTCAGCTGAGACGTGGCAAGGCTCTGGAAGTTCAGCTGAGATGTGACAAGGCTCTAGATGATCTTTTGTGGTATGATGAAACTCTGGAAGATCTGTTGATGACGTGATGAAGTTCCTGGGAGATTAGTAGTGATTTTGACTGGGCTCATAAAGATCAACCGTGACTTGACCTTGTTCACAAAGATCAATGGTGACTTGACTTGACTCATGAAGTTTAACTGTGGTTTTACTTGACACATGGGGTTTAGCGGTGACTTGACCTGACTCTGGACGGTCAGCGGTGATTTGACCTGACTCTGGACGGTCAGGGGTGACTTGACCTGACTCTGGACGGTCAGCGGTGGCTTGACTGGACCTTGATTCTGGAAGATCGATGGGGTCCTGACATGACTCTGGGAGATCGACGGGGTCCTGACATGACTCTGGGAGATCGACGGGGACCGTGACTTGACTCTTGGAAGATCAAACTGTAGGCTGCCATCTTGTGCAGTGGCGCTGGGCTGGCGGCCATCTTGTGCAGTGGCGCCGGGCTGGCGGCCATCTTGTGCAGTGGCTCTGGAGTGGCAGCCATGACCAGGCATGAGTCTCAGGAGCGGGCGGCCACTTTGGTGAACAGCCTCCGGGCTGGCAGCCTTCTTCTGAAGAGACTTGGGGCTTTAAAGTCCTCTGCCTCTCCCCACAGTGAAAGGAGAACCACATAACAAAGAGCATAGTCCATACATGTCTTCTGTAAACTACAGATAAATTCCCCCCTCAGGTAACAATTGATTTAACTGGTTCACTGAGTTCCAAAACGGAACAAGTCCTTAAAACAAAACTTTTCATCATGAATGAGGTACTTGATAAACAACTCACAGAACCGGTAAAAAAAACATACTCCTCAACCAGATAGCCATGCCTCCTTGACGAAGACGGAAACCTGGTCTACTGGGTCTATGGTTGTCCGGGGTGTTGCTGAAACGCTGACATAGGGGTGGGAACAGATATCTCGGTAATGAGAGGATACCGGGCTGCTGGATCCTGGGTACGCGCGAAGTCTTCTGTTACATGGGAGTCAGAGACGTTCGGCGATCCATATGCAGTAGTTTATTAAAGAATGGTCAGACAGGCAGAAATCAGGAACAGCATCAGGTGGTGTCAAGGGATTATTCAGAAACAGCAACAATACCAGGCAGAAGGTCGGGGCAGGTGGCGGAGAATCACAGGCCAGTATAACACATCCAAAAGTCAGACACGGGAGGAAACAAACACAAGGAGAAACTCTCGAATTTGACAGACTGTGCTAGAACAACACTTCGTGAGTGTGGGATGAATGCAGCCTTTATAGTAGTCAACTGAGGGGAAACAGGTGAGGCTCATGATGAGTTCCTAGGCAGGGATTTATGGAAAAATGAAGTCCAGGGTGTACTGTGTCATTTGAAAGTCTGTGATGTGAATAAACGGATGTGCAGTTGATCGGAATCATGACAGGGTTTTGAAGACGCTGCATTAAAATTTTATCTTTAGATAGTTAAATTTAGATTTCAAATTCAATACTGATGTTAGACTGTTCAAATTAATACTGATGCACGAAGTAATTTATCAGTAACTGTAATACATTCCCTAAAATATGAGACAGTAATCCTTTACTTACTATGTCGTGGTAATTAATTTAAATTACAGAAAACGCTTTGACACACACACACTGACCTTAAACCTAACCGCGATAAGCTGTTAGGTTTTAAGGGAGGGCCTACCTAAACCGCCTAACCTTACATACCATACCAACAACAAAACTTATAAGATACACTAGTTATTAAGAGTTGTCCCATGCGGTACAGGGTTAAAGTATACATTAAGGACTGAGTGAAATACTTATTATATATACCTAAAATGCACAAATCGCAGGTAGAAAGAAACGCAGGCATATAATCAATGCAATAATTATGCGAGCTTTATTATAGAATCAAGACATTGTAGCCATGGGTAAACAAGGACACGCTAAATGAAAAGTGTTACCTTGATTGCACAGTGTAAAGTACCATTGTACAAAACACCTTAATAATAAGACTGCTCTCTCGTCTCTCTCTTAGGCCATGGGATGTGTCTGAGGAATGAATTATGTAACACAACCTTATGTACATATTTGGCCAAGACAAAAGTAATTCGCCTTTTGGGAACAGCACTCCTTTTTTTTAGGAGCGTGTCGTATTACGATGTCTTCCAGTGGAACATGTTAATCATTACATCAGAGTTTGAACACACAAATGGGAAGCAAACGTCAAATAAATACAAAGTAAGAAACTCTAGCATTCTAGATGATACTGGATTGCTGAGGGTGGGAATGCGAGGCGGTGCAATGTGAAATTATTGGCAAAAAAACCAGAAGCGAGGGGAAAAAAAAAAATAGTGCAGGTGCTCAAGGACAGGAGGAAAGAGAGGTCACGTTATCAAAAAAATATGGGATAATCTGGCAACGTCTGGAGAAGAGTGAGAGAGATGCTGGGAGTGAGTCTAGGATGATATTCCATCTGCAGGCAATGTCCAGGACAGCTGTGTCAGTGGAGAATTGTCGTAGGCAAGGCAGGTCGTGTAATTAATGGTCATGGGGCCAGCGGAGAAAGAGAATCAACACTAAATCAAAGTAGAGAATGTCGGAGTATATATGGTGTGTGTTACAACAAGGGAGGAAAGGGTCAAATCCATCACAAAAGAATGATTAAAAAAAAAAGATAAAGATAGGCTTTAGAAAAGAGCAGAGACTGTGTGAGGAGGATAAAAGCATTTCTCTATGTGTGGCATTGAATGTGCATGTGTTAGTTTTTAAGGCAAGCGATTAGATTTGTTTTATTTTTTTGTACTTACAGTACATCAACTACCAAGGGGCCACCATTTCATGTTTTTAGGGTCATCAAATGTGAAGCGATTTTAACCAAGTGGCAACCAAATCATGCTGTTGTTCTGAATACCAGGATTACTGTGATTACCAATAGCCTTGTGCCTATATGCAAAACATGCTTGCTCATGTGACATTTTGGCCTGTTGTCCACATTAAGACAGTGTCTTGTCACATGTTTAGTCATGACGAATATTGTACCAACAGATATACAGTATATTTATATTGGTATCTGCCTGTTATATGCTATTAACTTTAACAGTATTGCTGAATTGCTAAATAATCAGCATTATTGCTGATTGTAGGTTTGTACAATCTTCATATTACATTCCTGGAAAAAAATTACTGTGCTGTGGCAAAACATGAAGGCAACTGCATTTTAGACCATACACTGAATGTATGGTGTATCAGTAAGTGGTGAGATAGAGAGGATTAAGTGCGGCTTGTGTCCAAAAGTTTGATTGATGAGGGTCATAAAAGACATCTGTTTT